>NC_028648.1:54364326-54366640 GCF_001406875.1 Solanum pennellii | reverse complement strand
TATATATATATAATTTAAAATTTTATTTTATGCATAAAAATATTTACTTTGACATAATTTTTTAATTTTTTAAATAGTTTTATGTTTTAACATATAATTTGAAGTTTGAAACTTATAATTTTGAATGGTTCCATAAAGATTATAGCCCACAAAATGTTTGTAACTATAATAAAACTAATGCAAAAAAAAAACATCAATTTAATTCTAAGAATGACAATAATATTGAATATTTGTTCTTTGGTTCTACATTGGTTTAGACAATTAAAATACATAATCTAATTTTAATTTCCTTTAATATTTAGTCATATAACTAATACTAATGAAAATTATTTTAGTATGATTTAGTATTTTAAAATTATGATTTGCAATATTTGTTGTACACAATTTCATTATTATTATTTTATTGGATATTTGTTGTGATTAATCATATCATTGTTTGGGTTATTTTCTTAAGACACCTTAGAGACACCTTAGGTAGTTGTATTTTGGTAGGACTAAAGAAATATTTTAAGTAAAAGTACATTATATGTTTGTATAAAATACTCTACTGGAAAAAACTGAAAAATCAGAAAAAACCCGAGTTTGACAAACCCGACTTTTATTGGTTTGATTTGGTTTATAGATTTAAGAATTTGACACAAATGGTTTAATTTGATACTTGAAAAACCCGAACCAACCCGACCATGTACACCTCTACCTATCTTCATTTGTGTCATCTCTTCACTAATATTATCATTGGATTGACTGGGTGTAGTTTTGATCGCGAATGTGCTTCTACCAGTATTTGCCTTTCTATTACTCCACGCCTTATTGTTTTGGGGAATCCTCTCAACTTTTTCAACGATCTCCTCAAAATGTGCACTCACGATATGACCCCCACCAATAGTATCCAACATAACCCTTCCATTGTCATCATGTCCTCTATAGAAGTACTCCTTCAATGACTCATCATCTATGCGGTGATTCAAAACCCTCCTCATGAACCAGTGAACCTATCCCATGAACTTCTTATTGACTCTCGAGGTAGTGATGTGAAATTATTCAATTTATCCTTGTGATTTAACTTCTTAGACACCAAAAAATACCTTGCTACGAATACCTTATACAATTGGTCTCATGTATAGATCGAATTATAGAAAAGCTCAGAGAACCACACAACAACATCACCGATCAATGATAATGGGAACACTGTCAAACCTATAACATCCATATCCAACTCCGTTCGTCCTACACAACTCTTTCAGACACTTGACAATCTACCCATGTTAGTGTATGTGTAATCCAAAGTCAACCCAACAAACAACCCTTTGCCGTAAGCATTTGTATAAGGTTGTTGGTCACCACAAATGTATGTCCTGGAGGTAGCGGAGGGAGAAAAATAGGCCCATTTGATCCAACCGCATCATAGTCAGCCGTATATTGATCACGATACCTCGGTGCTGGAAAATTCTGCACCCTTTGTGCATTTTCGATTAGATTACCACCCTGAACCTGGCGGGCACATTAACAACACCAGGAGGCTGCAATTCAACTCCATCTTCGTGACCCTCTTTGATTGGATTATTTTGTACCCCTAGATTTTCCATTTTTCTCAAAGTCTTTCTTAGTTTAGGATCATAGGGGTCAAGGGTTCGACACGACTCCGTGTACTTGGCATACAATAGAGTTGAAACATGTAGAAAATAAAGCAAAACGTAAAATCAGGAAATACTTGACTAAAGTTTAATAATCTAGTTAAAAATAATCTAAAAGTCGTAGTGCCCGACAGCGTACAAAAATTTGATATGCTCAAATAACACATCCCTAAAAAAATATAAACTATTGTTGTCAAATAAAGAACCTAATTAGTAGGTTGGGATCGATCCCACGAGGAATACAGTTTAGACTTAAACTTAACTCGCAATTATTTCTTTTTAGTCAAACAATTTCCAAGAAAAGTAAACAGGGGTTTGTTTGAAATAAGTCACTAATTGTTAATTAGAATTATTAAGTAACAAGTAAGCAAGATTAACAAATTGAGTTATCGATATAAGATGGAAACAAGGGTATGTATTCCCTACAAGCTCTTAACGCAGTAATCCTGTCACGACCCAAAACCGAGCCGCGACTGGCACCCACACTTACCCTCCTATGTGAGCGAACCAACCAATCTAAACCTAACATTTCATTATAATATCAACAGAAAGTAATGCGGAAGACTTAAACTCATTAATAAAAACCAATTCAATAACTTCTAAAATTCAACATCTATTATTCCCCAAAATCTGGAAGTCATCACCACAAGAACATCTATGATCAAATTACTAAACTAAGA
>NC_028648.1:54353896-54355050 GCF_001406875.1 Solanum pennellii | reverse complement strand
GACGGCCCGTCACGCCTGTGACGGTCCGTCCTGCCATTCCGTTACGAAGTTCAGAGAGTCGATTTCAGTACCCAAATTTCAGAAGTCTAAGTGTTCTGGAACGAGACACCTGCGACGGTCCGTCGTGCCCACGACGGTTCGTCCTGCAGGTCCGTCGCCAAGTTCAGAGAGTCGATTTCAGTACCCAAATTTCAGAAGTCTAAGTGTTTTGGAACGAGACCCCCTCGACGGTCCGTCGTGCCTATGACGGTCCGTCGTGGGTTCCGTCGTCTCAGCCAGTTTTTCCAGAAATAAAATCTGCAGCTCAAAATGACTAAACAGGTCGTTACAAATCCTAATGATAGCAATCTTCTCCTAGATTTCGTCATGCAAGACCGATAAATTATAAATCCTTAAGTGATTGGTAACCTTAGCAGGGCCTTTCACTCGCAACGTGGGAAATCTATAAATGTGTGTTTTACTAACACTTACCTTTACCCCATATTAGTCATCATGTGAATTTAGTTGGGTTTTCACCCTCACTTCGGTGGATTAAAGTCAGACTATCAGATAACATCAAATCCTTAACTAAATCTCTATTGTTTGATTATTTTCTCACTCATCACCCCCTTGGTAAGGCAAGTAGGAATGAGGTGAGTTATGACGTTGGTCATCATTAAAAAGACTTCTAAACGAAAGGATTAACAATACATGCATAAACACTATTCAAGAATTACTTAGTTATCATGCATTACAATGTTAATTGTTCATGGTTCCCACAACCCTAGTTGTGATTTTAGCTACTGCTTGATAGTTCACAATTCATAATTAGCTTAAAATAATTCATGAACTTACACTAAGAATAGATGAAAACCGAAATCTTGAATTGAAATCCAAAATGAATTTGCATAAATGAACTTCCAGAAATTAAATTGCTCAAACTTTGAAAATAATTCCAAAAGACCAAAACTAAGACCTTACAATAATGTCTAACTCTTAAAACGGAAATTACAACCAATATTTATAGAAAATGAATCCCAAAATTATCTTCTTTTTGGAGGGGGGATGGTAAGGGTGTTGATGGGGGAGGCGATCGATGGTAGGGGGGGTTAAAAATTAAAAAGTTGAAATTGGAAATATATTTTAAATCAATTTTTAATTTTTTTTTTTTTGGG
>NC_028648.1:54304138-54353557 GCF_001406875.1 Solanum pennellii | reverse complement strand
GGTGGGGTGGGGTGGTGGGGGATGGGGGTAGAGGCGACGGTGGGGTAAAAAACTCCAAGATTGAAGTTAAAAATATTTTTTTAAAATAAGTTTCATGGGGGTTGTGGGTAGGGACGAAATAAATTTATTTTTTTAACAAAAAGAAATTTAATTTGAAGTTGGAAGAGAGTTTTGAAAAAAAATTTCCTTAATTTTGAAGGGAAGTCATTATCTTTAAATTTAAGGAAGATGAGTTGATTTAGAAAACATTTTACTCAACGACACATGCGAAAATTGAAAAATATTTTCCAAAAAATGTTTTCGGTCATACCAAACACACCCTAAATGTGTAAGATGTTTTGGGCTGATGTAAAATTTGTTCAAACATCCCATATTCTTCTTGTCGTCCCCTCTCAATAGCCACATTTGCTTCATGTTTTACGAGGAAAATAGTTATATATCCTATAAAATCAAATTTAAAAATACCTTAAGCAAATGACTCTTTGTTTAAATACATGAAACACCAATTATGAAAAGACAAAAAAAATTATCCTACCAACATGGATAAACAAAAGATCACACTTTAATTCAAAGTGATGTTAAAGTAATAATACTAGACTCCTTAATTTCCCATTATCACGGGATATTGGAACCAACAGGTTACTTAATATAGAAAATGACATACATTTTAAATGGACTAAAACGAAAAGTAAAACACGTAAATGAATTCTCGCTTTAGGCCCTTCGACAATGCCACTCTCGGATGCATTGTTTGAACTGCTAATAGTATTAGTCCCAAGAACCTTGGGGGATTTAGTACGAAAATCATATTGTTTTTTGTTGGGAAGTGTAATATGGGAAAGGGATAGTGAGAATTGAAGTTGATGTTGTTGTACCCTTCTCTATATCAAAATACGACATCTACCACCACTGAATACATCATTAATATAAGTTAGCCCGACGATCCGTTGAAAGTCGGGCATTATTGAAATTATAGTATAATATTTGGATTAAATTAGAAGTATGAAATGATCAGTTAGAAACGTTTTTAGTCTTTTAGTTTGAGGTGCCATTGTGGCATAGTTGCTTAGCCGTCTTTCCTATAACGTATTACACTTTCTTTAGTGGAAAACAAAATGTTATAAACTCACCCCATCCCTATGGTACTATGAGTGTACAACCATGATACTCAATGAAGAGAATTTTCACTCCTCAAAGGGATTGTGATTTGTGGGTAACTGTACTCTATTGGAAATTGACAATGTTAGAAGTGTAATCAACAACTTGTGTGAATCTTTTGATTACCAACCTAGCTTTGAACATTTCCACACTTCCATCTACCTTATGTTTAATTTTGTACACCTATTTTCATCCAATAACAATTTTTCCTGTTGGTAAAGGAACCAGATCCCATCTATCATTTGCATATGATGTTTCGAACTCTTGTGTCATTGCCATTTTTCATTCAAGATTTTGCTTCCTCATAACAAGAAGGTTTTGATTAATGTGAGAGTGACTTTACTAACTGTTGATAATAACTTTGAGTTATAATGCTAAACAATGGAATTATATTAAATTGAATTGAAAACTAGGTACAAGTAACACTTTATGTGAAGTTAAGACTGTATTCAAACAGACATCTCCAAATTTCATTTACTTTAAACCTTGTATCCATTTACTAAGGTGATTAGAAAAGGGTATGGTAGTGGTCTAGCATTTTTTAGGACAATTTTATCATAGTCATATGGTGTGATCAACCTGAATCTATGATCTAAGATCTAGCAGTCAATACATGACAAATTACTTATCTCAGTCATTGAAGAATAACAAACAAGTATACATGTCAGGTTCACATCTCTTCTTAACATGCATGAATTGTCATTGTCTTTGTTTCCACACCGTAGGGTCCCAAAAAGGTTGATCAGCTCCTCAGGCAAAACTTTAGATAGATCAGTGGCATTTGTTTCCTCAGTTCAAGATTTTCCTCCCCACCCTGATTGTTTCCTTCTTCAGATGTGTAAGCATTTTCTGCAGAGGCGAAACCCCGTCCTTTGAGAAATTCAGAGTTGTATGTATAGACATGAAATTTATAGCATCCGTCTTTGGTGTGCCGGCTCTTTTGCAATAGTAACAAAACAAGTGTGACTTGCTTTGTGCATAGGCATTACCACTTCAAGAACTACCTCTAAAGAAATTATTGTTGGAATTTCGGAGTTATCTGGACCTCCTCGGTATAAAATGTAGTTTTTCATGAAATCTCTACTACGGTGGGGAGATGCAGATGCATTCAGGGATGTGGACTCCAACACAAGCTAGGACAGGATAGCAAAAGCTTGTGCCATACTAGGAAAACTTGTCATCATCGATATATTTCCCCTCATAGTGTACATCTCATTCAATCCCATTTGGAATTTCATGAGCCTGTTATCTTGTTCAACCTTGTGTATCTTTGTTATTCTACCACATGTACATACATAAGTGCATTGAGAAGTAATGTCGATTGTGTTTATCTCTTTCCTCATCTTCTTCATTTTTGTGTAATATCCACTAATAGATGGAGTTCTTTGCACCATATCATTTATTTCCTTTTGAAGTTGGTATAGTTTGTAATGATTGGTCTGATCATATCGATCCTCTAACTCCTTCCAAAGTTCCCTACCATTTCTCACATGCTGGAGTCCATCTCTTAAGTTAGGTGAAAGTGAGTTCAGAATCCAAGAGGTCACCAAGTCATCAAATTTCTTCAATGTGTAAGTCTTCGATCAGATGATTCTGGCTTCACAATCTTTTGTTAATAAAACCAGTTATGATTTTCACTTACATGACTCTAGGAGCTCTCTACAGATCCATTTCACTTATATGACTCTAAGAATTGCTCGTCTCCAGGATTTGTACCCATTTCAATAAAAAAAAACAACTGGTAAAAATATTGAACCTGCATTCTCTTATGGATATAGGTAAAATTGACTAGTAGTATCCATCCTAACAGTGGTTATGTTCTTATTAGGTTGAAGATTAGTCATATTTGAACAATTTTCAGTACAAATGAAATCTATTAAAGAAGACGGAAAATGTGATAATGATTGATCGCACAAACTTAATGGAGATCAAAATGTTGAAAACAAGGCAACATTAACTTAAAATGAATGAATCAAATCCAAATGAAGAAAACAGAGAAAATCCACGATATCTCAATTTTGTGATCACCAAAAAAAATTAAGATGAATACAATAATCACAATCCAAAATCAAATATAGAATGAAATTTCCCGGCCCTATGCGCTGATACCATGAACAAATTTGAAACAATAGTGCTGGAATTAGCTTGAGTTCTCCAATAATGGAGCTCGCACTCAGAGAGAAGAAGTAGAATAAACTTCTAGAAGTAAGAATTGGAAGCTGAGTATTGTATTTTACTAACTAAATCAATAAGCATTATATTGGTGTGTGTATACACACAAAAGGAAATTACCTAATTAAACATAGTCTAACATTAGACATAACAAACTTCCTAATTTTAACTATCCTCACTTTACTCACTAATTCTATCAAAATTAAAGCGCTCAATAATGTAGAGGTTCAACTTTTGGGTTTGCAGTAAAGTTTCTTTCATCTTTATGCATCTTTTTCTCAAACAAAGTGGATATATGGTTGATGACATTGATAAGAAAGGGATATCATACATATAATTTAACATACTAAAACTAGCTTAAAAGTCAAAGATTTAAAATTCATATACATAATGAAATAAATTGACATGTCACCTACTATATATTATTAACATCTCAGTATGTATAGGTCTGACAATTAAAATGTGTATAAAATAATATAGGAACTCAACAACGAGTGAGACAAGAATTGAATTAAGTATATTCTGATCATGACCATAAAAAATAGACTACTATATTTTCTTGCATGATTTTCATTAAAGTAAAAGTGAACACATTTGGTGATGCAACACAATTTGGGGCAACACTGACTAACAGGGGAAGTGACTTTGGTCTACCGGGAGAAAATATAAATGCTAAAGAATTTGGTGATTTAAAAATCTGATGTGGTAGAAAGTGAAATGTTGCAATTTGTGGGGAAATTAGTGTGTGACAATTTGTTGAGAAAAAATGTGTGTTTTGGATGAAATTGATAAATGGAATTTATATGAAGGAAAACACATATAATTGGGACCATTGGACTCCTAAATAACTATAGTTGGTATTGAAGAAAATTTAATTCTACAAAAATAGAAGATGATGAAATTGTATATCAATTGAAATATTGAAGAGTTAAGTTACTCTTTGACTTCAAATGCCACATAATTAGTCACCAGAAACTTGAAAAGGAAATCTTATGCACTAACTTGCAAGAAGACATATACTGAAAGTGTTTAGAAAGGAGTTGTCAACAACAATCTAAGAACCAGAGATATACCACGAATGAATTGAAGTATATTAAAAAAGATTCATGAAAAAATAGAAGTACTGATAGCACAAATACAAACTGAGGTAAGAGTTAGAATAGAACAACTGAAGTGCACAAAAAAAACACATATATAGTTGTAGATAAGAGTGTTCTAAGGTCAGTTATAGGTTTTGATTCAATTTCAGTTATTAATCATGAAATAAAATCAAAAGACAAGTTGTGAAATAGAAAAACAGATTAATTAGCAAATAAGCATCTGCCAGCTTCACTTGTTGTAATGTACTTTTTCTTTGTAATTGAATTTTCACTAACATAGGATAAAATTAAACGAAAACTAGAAGAGCAAACTACTAAATCATGCCTCCAAATTGATTCCATTAAATCCCTCAATATAATTCTTGTGTCCCTTGACTTATTATCTGTATCACCTTTTTTTTCACCATAAAATTGGCTAGATATATTGTTTACTAGGCCTAGAATCACAAGGCTTTAGAATATGTCACTAGAATGTTAAGTCTGCTTGCTTATAAACTCCCCCATATAAAAGATATAAATGTAATTCTACATTGCCTTTTGCCATCAAATAATGACCTAATCCGCTAATGATATTGTCTATTTTGAGTCTAGACCAGTACGACTTTTAAACGCGACACTAAAGTGTAAGATTTACTTACTTACATGTGTTTTTGCCGGTGTGAACTTCTGATCCACACAAACACTCTTTCTTATTGATTCAACATACTCGCTAAGGTTTGTTCAATCATATAAAATTTGCCTAAAAATTTCCCCATCACATGAGATTTGCCTAAACCTTGCAAAGAAGGTTGCTCCACCTTATTAGAATTTATGTACACTCAGTTAAACTACAACTTGCATCGACACAGTTGACACAAAAGTGAATCTAATACGATCTGTAACAGTCTAATCAACATGTTATTTTGTTCTATTTGAGCCTAAAATAACACAACTTCAAAACGCATTGTAAAAGTATAATATCACCTTAGTTATATACTTAATATCCATCTTATGTTCGGACAGTGTGATACTTCTTATCCTATGTTTGGGGTAACACATAAAACCTCTTTTCTAGTTTCCGATAGCAAATTAAATCATTTTTTATTCTTGGATACTTTATTCTTATAGATGATGTAAAAAAATATTTGAACAAGTGATTCAAAATAATATAAACATAAACTTGATAGTTTGTCATACAAACCTAGAGTCTAGATAAAATAGAACAATTTGTATGCAAAATGGAAGATTTTGCGCATTTTGAGATACACTTACATTGGACAATAGTCCTCAACTTGTATAAGCACATCCAACACAAACCTAACAACTAGTTCAAACATAAATGTCATGCATACTGTTTTTTCACCAACTTAATATCTAATTGAAATCAAATATAAGACTATGCATACTGTTTTTCAACTAATAATTGACTCTGCATATCAAGTAAATAAGGATTCAAATGGCTATTTATATCTGAAGAAACAAAATTTGACCTCTTTTTCATATTCATCAGTGTTTTTGATCAAGAAGCTTCTTCTACTTCTTCTTCCTCCTCCTTCTCCTCCTCCTCCTCTTCTTCTTCTTCTTCTTATTCTTCTTCTCTCCCCTCCTCATCCTTTGCTATTTCATTACAATATCCTCCATATTGCTGCTGCCAGTAGAGAGAATTCAATTGCCTACTAACCTGATAAATCTCACATGTCATTCCAAAATGTAAGTTTTTACAATTGACACAAAAACGGTTCCAACATTTAGGGCATGCCCTAATTGGATATCGTTGTTGATCATCAATCAGTTTAGCCATACAATCCATATAAGGGCACTCAATACCTACTGGTTAAGCCAAACCTTTCATTAGTCGACCGGCATCTCTTACTCGAATAAGAAAATCAATCGGCATTAATAAATCAATATACAAAATTTCCTTGCAATCAGAAGCGAGACACCTTATATAAACCTCGTAGATAAACTCATTGATATTTTTACCTATATAGTTTTGTATGCATTCTACACAGTAACGATGATTGCAATTAGTGCCCCACATCATTGTATCTGGCAACGGAAAGACATCTTCACATAATTCACAAAATCTAAATGAAGATTCCCCTTTTTCATGGTTAATTGAATCTTGAATAAAAAAGTACTCAATCTCAATAGGTTTTTTACCAACACCATGATTAGATCTTGATTCCAAATCCTTACCAGAATGAAGCTGAGCTGAGTAAAAGAGAATTGTTTGCAACTCGATATCATGATCTCTGCTGTTGTAGCCATTGTCATTTTCAGTAGCTGTGACATCATAATTCAGCGAGGTAGGATCAATTTTGACTTCTGTGGAGCTCAAGATTTGAAAATCTGTTGATTCCACTTCAACTTGATTGGAATTCACGATCTACAAATCCGTTGATTCCACTTCAACTTAATTGGAATTCACGATCGGCAAATCCGTTGATTCCATTTCAACTTGATTGGAATTCACAATTTCCAAATTTGTTGATTCCATTTCAACATTTATGGATCTGGCAGATCTTTGAATTTTGTGTCTTTTATGGAGTCTTCAAAAATTCTTCGGCCTTTGCAATGATGAACAACCTTTGTTCTCAATCTTTGGCTTCGGCTGCAAGAATTTGGATTCGATAGGCGCTTCATTTTGCCGTTATTGGAACCCTAAATTTCTTTCTCATTATATATATACACACACACACACACACACACACATATAGTTGTGATTCTGTTTTACCTTTTTCCTTTTTCAGTTGGGAACGTTCCTTTCTCAAGTCAACAGAGTTATTCAAAATAAAAGTGTCACGATCCAACCCACCGAGCCGTGCGGTCACCTATTCTAACACCTATGTAGGAGAACCCTCGTAACCCTACAACTAGAAAACATGCGGAATTTAAAGAAAGCGAAGGCAAGCTAAGGATGTTGAAGAATTAGCCCATTTGAAATACAACTTTATTAAATTATATAAAATAGTTTACCGTTACCCAAGGACCTAGTCTGATAAGTACAATAGTCAATAAGAGAATAATAAGGCCATTTAAAAAAGACACAACTTCCACCATGCAGAATGAAAAGTCAAAGTTGTTGGAGGATTTCTTCGTCTTCACCTAAGGAAACATCACCAACCCTGCATCCAAACTATGTTAAAAGACATAACAATAGTAGTATAAGTACAACCACACATATATGCATCATCGGTCAAGCCGATGCCCACCTCATAATATATGAACTGAACAATAAACGATCATGTTTGGGCCCCTCGCTTCTCCACCCTTAGCCTTTTCTTAGAACGCCTTCTAATTACCACCTATCTTTTTCATGCGAGGTTACAACCTCAATAATCTAACCACCTTGTATACTACGAGTACGTACCGCTATCACACTTAATACTCCATTAGTTCATAACTCAACTATACTAGCCACATTTTATACTATAAGTTCCACTATCACCCTTAAGGTCCCATTAGATCATAGCTTAAACATACTAGCCACATTGTATTCTACAAGTACCTCACCACCCTTAAGATTCCATTATATCATAGTTTAAACATATTAACCACATTGTATACTACAAGTACCACTACCACCCTTAAGGTTCTATTAGGTCATAACTTAAACATACTAACCATATTGTATACTCCAAGTACCATTACCACCCTTAAGCTTCCATTAAAACATAAATAAAATGCCCCAACATATAGATACATATACACACCTCACGATATTGAGCATAACATATTTCACCGTAAGAATTTAATCACAAGTAGTTGACTATCTCACGGGATCCAAAGTCAAACTGTTAGCATGTTGGAACGTGGCAATTCAATTTAATTTTTATGTCGGAACGTGGTAACCGATCCTAGTTAGCATGCTGAAACGTGGCAATTTGATCCTAGTTTTATGCCGGAACATGGCAACTGATCCTAGAAAATAAATTTCGGAACGTGGCAATCTGATCAAAGTTAGTATATCGGAATATGACAATCCGATCTCAATCACACTTCACAATAACACATCAAGATCACACATCTGAGCAAAACTTTCATATCATCGATAATTTACATATTTGGTTACAACATCTAAGACCATTATTGCAACATACGTACATATACAAATATCACAACGAAACAAAACAAGTGTATATCCAACCATCATAAAGTCACAAACATTACCTAGTCACATGCTTAATTATGTATGGCTTCCCGTGATTTCTTCATACAAAATTACACAAGTCCAATCCTAGTTCTTCGTAAAGTTTTGTTACAAGTTTTCTTTGAACTAGCTACAATTCTTTATCACAATTATCATTATAACGTTCGAAAATAGTATATTCCGAAATCCTTCCTCCTACCTGTACGATAACTTAACAAAAAACCCATTCATGAACACAAATAAGAACCTCAAGCATTTACAATCTCAACACGACACTAACCCCATAAACATTGAATTATAACAACTTTCCACGAAATTTACTCAGTGCACGAAGGTCTACACATACCTGATATTGATGAATTCATATGTTACTTGGTAACCATGGATTAACAACTACTTAAAGCATAAAATCTAACCTACGTGGGCGCCAAAGAATTTGTACAGAGTTTGATTTCATTCTGGCTTTTCCGGATTCGCTACGGGGAGTTTGGCCAAGATCTCACAAGATTCCGCCATCCTTATGCTATAAAGCTCCCTCTCCTTCTTTTCCTAACTTGAAATAACTTTTCTGGGGTTTCTAGGGTAACTTATGACCTATAGTTTTTTTTTTTTGGAAATATGAAAAAATAAAGATATCTCAAAATTGAAATTCAGCCTAACTGATCGTGCTTTAGCAAGGTAACCGGCCAGTGTAGCGGGTCATGCCAGTGGCACCTGTTCTACTGTAGCGGGACAGTGACCATATTGTTTTTGTGAGTTTTGTTATTTTTAAATCACAACGATTCGGGTCGTTATTATAGATATTAATTTACCACTCATTCGTCTCGAACTACTAAGGCTCAGTTATCACACACTCTAACTTCGAGATACTTCCTACTAGGGATACGACTCTTACACTGAATGACCAAAGTATTTGACCTCTAGAGCTTTCAAGATTCTAAAAGAATGGACACACGCTAGAACAAAGGGGTGAAATGCACTACACGGAATGAGTGTTGGGTTTCCACGCTAGGGTAGTTTAACAGGCAATGCAAAAAACTGGGTCAACTAAGTCAACAACTCCATAAGGTCTTGTCTGAATCATCTTAATTTGGTAAGTTTCTCGTTATTTCTATTATCGTTACTTCCTTGATTGATTTTTATTGATTGAATGCTACTTAATTAATCGATTTGAGAAGAGTTTTGGGTAGTTATTTTCAAAATTTAGACTATGTTGCTAATGTGTTAGAAACTGATAGCATGGTTACTTCTTGTACGTCCCAATGTTTATACCACGTCCTAGGCGTAAGGTTCAGTGAACACAAGGTTAAATCGATACAAAAATAGGTGGGGGAAGTTTAAATGTCTTTTTGCGATGAACTAAGTTTTAGCCACAATTAAGGGGTTATTTGTTGAAACAATTGCTAATTCGTGTTCTAGGGTAGTTAATATACTTTGAGCTGTTGAAATTTTAATAAAATGGGGATTTTGGGATGAATAGACGCCATTTTTGCATCTAGAGTTCGTCCCAGATGAAGTCCACTGTTATGGCCTTTATCTCACTGTCAAAGCCTTCATCATCCCACTATAGCGGGATAAATACCGCTGCAACGGAATGTCCAGCTAGTAGCTTTCTCCCTTTTTCCAAAATTTTTTTCTTTTCATTTTTGGCTTCTCTACCTGGTCTATACCGTTCTAACTGGTCTTATTTCCCATAAGTCACCCCAAATGGCTGGTCAAAATGATGATAACACCCCCTTCATCCGGTTTACCGATGCCGCTAGTCAAGAGAGGCACCATTACTGTCGCACTACTAGTTTTTGCTGCAAAAGGGCGATGCCACTTAATAAAGTGGAGGAGAATGATCGTTATTTCTATGCCCGGTTGGTCGAGTTTGGGTAGCTTCGGCTAATTAAGTCTCGCACGGATGTACGTTTTACCTGGGTGAGGGAGTTCTATGCTATCCTCCCCATAGTACGTTGTGATGTTCCTTACCTAGTCATTACATTCGGGGAATTGACATTCCCTTGAATTCCAAACTATCAATGAGGTGTTGGAGGTTCCAGAGGTCCCAATCGTGGAATTTAAGGACAAACTTAGGGATATGGACTTGGAGTGGCTGTGGGGCACTATTGTGAACTACACAATAGGGGATCAAGTTTACTGGGCTACAACAGAGGGCCTCACTAGTGCTGAATGGTCAACGGATGCTAAGAGGGGGCTACACTTGGTATCTAGGAGGATTCGCCCGTCGAGTAAATGCACGGACGTAACTTATCCTCAGTCTATAGTGGTGGCGTGCGTTATACAAGGCATTCAACTCAATGTTGGGCCGCAGATTATGTCAAAGTTGAAGATGTTCTATCGAGAAAACAAGAAAGCCTTTTTCAATTCTAGTCTTATCACTGACTTATGCAAGCTGCCAGAGGTGCACTTATTTGATGCTGATAAGGTATTTACTATGGATTCCCCTATTCACCCTCTGTTAATTCAATCACTTTTTGTGTCTAAAAGCAAGAGGAGGAAGACAAGCAGGGTTAGCAATAGCAGGGCTGCAGCAGATTTAAATGGCGAGGAACCCCTCTCGAGTGAACGGGTTGAGATATACCTAGAGACGGTACCGAAAAAGATAGAGAGTGTGTATGCTGACTTCAATCTGGTTACCCCAGCACATCCCTCGAGGTGGAGTTGCTCTACCACCAGCTGCGCCAAGAAAGGAGTAAGGGAGTGGAGCGGGATCGTTTGATGGATCATATGTTGAAGACTATTAAGGGCATCTTCACTTGCATGACCCCGGGCAAGGAGATTCTCTATCTAGAATTGAGGGACTCCTCACAGTTTCTGATGTTGAAAGAGGCCAAGTCCGGCTTAGAGCGCCCCGAGGACATGGACTCTTAGGTGGACACCACCCATCCTGAGAGTTACTGATTAAGTTTTTTCCCTTTTTACTTATGGATATTTTCTTTTTGAACATCTTGTTTAATTTTTACATTTTGATAGTACTATGTTTTTGTAGCACATGGATGCTTGTGTTTTTTCTTGTCTGAAGCAGTCCATTTTTAAATTCTTAATCTATTTTTTTGTTACTACTGTTATTGAATACTGGCTTAGGAGTCGCAGGGATTGGTTCGGATCCATTACATATGTCTCGCTTTAGCAGGAAAATCCAATTGTGGTGGCACCGCGCTAGCCGAAAAATCTCACTGCAGTGGTTAAGACAGAACCAGAACATTGACAAGTAATTTATGAGTACTTTTTCACTTTCCAATCTTTTTCCGACTTCCATCTTCACCATCCCATCGGGCTTATAAATTTACTCGACTATAATACGCGAGGTTAGAATTCTAAAGCGCAAAGTAACTTGACGCTACAACCTATGCATCCCCAAGATACACCTAGACATTACAACATGTATACCTTTTTAACAATCCAACCATAACTCTACTCATATCGACTTCACACACTCCCACAGTGTCCTAAATCAGGTTACTTACCCCAATTGCATTCCTCTATTTCAACAATGATTTAGGCTATTAACACACTTCAGTATTCATAAATGCATCATTCAACGCGCATAACGTAATCCATATCAATACAACAACAAGCACATATTCCAATTAGTTATCACCAATAGGAAGCACACATTTACCGTTTACCAGACACAACACACGTGCAATTTAAATTTATTAATTAGTTCACCCCATAAATAACCCTTAACGATTATCCACGCTCTTTATAGCCCCTAGGGATAGATCTTCCGTTTCCAATTAACTTGTTGGTGTCCTTCGGTCGTGTCAACAACGTCAGTCTTCATTGTCAAGATACCAATTGGAATTAGGAGATACCAATCGGACTTAACCCATACCGCAAGAAACACTTCGCACGACAGGAGTAAATGAATGTAACGACTTCCTAGATGCTTCCTAGACTCTTGTAGATTAGATGTGGATGTCAACACACCAATCCACAAGAGTGTAGTCCACATTTTGCTCTTTTACGCTGATATTAGTAACTTAGGCTCTATACCAATTTGTGACAACCCAAACCACCGGGATGTGCATGCACCTACTCTAACACCTACATAGGAGAACCCTCATAACCCAACAAGTAGAAAACATGTGGAATTTAATCAAAATGAAGGAAAGCTAAGGAAGTTTAAGAATTAACCCATTCGAAAAACAATTGTACTAAATTATACAAATAGTTTACCAATACCCAAGGACTTAGCCTGACAAGTACAAGATCCACTAAGAGAATAATAGGGCCATTTAAACAAACGACACAACTTCCACCATGTGAAATTAAAAGTCAAAGCTGCTGAAGGATTTATTTGTCTTTACTAAGGAAACATCACAAATCCTACATACAAACTATGCCAAAATCATAGCCAGAGTAGTATCTGTACAACCACACGTAATGGTAGGCATCATTGGTCAACCCGACGCCACCTCATAATATGTGAACTGAACAATAAAAGATCATGTTTGGACCCCTCGCTTCTCCACCGTTAGCCCTTTCTTAGTTAGACTTCCAACTACCAGCTATCTTGTTTTTACGAGGTTAAAACCTAAATACGCTAACCACCGTGTATACTATGAGTATCGCTATCACACTTAAGACTCCATTAGTTCATAGCTCAACTATACTAGCTACATTGTATACTTCAAGTACAGTACCACCCTAAAGGTTCCATTTGTATACTATAAGTACCACTACCACCCTTAAGGTTCCATTAGATCATAGCTTAAACATACTAACCACATTGTATACTACAAGTACAACTACCACCCTTAAGGTTCAACTATATCATAACTTAAACATAATAACCATATTGTATACTACAAGTACCACTACCACCCTTAAGCTTCCATTAAAACATAAATAAAATACCCCAACTTATAGATACATATACATACCTCACAATATTGAGCATAACATATTTCATAGTACGCATTTTATCACAAGTAGTTTACCCTCTCACGGAAACCAAAGTCAAACTGTTAGCATGCCAGAACATGGCAATCCGATCTAGTTTTTATGCCAAAACATTGAAAATAGATCCCAGTTAGCATGTCAAAACGTCGCAATCCGATCTAAGTTTTATGGCGGAACGTAGCGATCGATCCAGTTAGTATGTCGTAACGTGACAATCCAATCCAAGTTAGTATACAAGAACGTGGCAATTTGATCTGAATGACACATCATAATAACATATTAAGATCACACATCTAAGCAAAACTTTCATAGCATCGATAATTCATATATTTTGTTTCAACATCTAAGACCATTGTTGTAACATGCACACATATTCAAGTATCACAATGGAGAAAAACAAGTCTATATCACACCATTATAGAGTCACAACCATCACCTAGCTACATGTTTAATTACGTTCAAAAATAGTATATTTCAAAATCCTTCCTCCTACCAGTACCATAACTAAACAAGAAACACATTCAAGAACACAAATAAGAACCTCGAGCTGTTACAATCTCAACACGATAGTAACCCCATAAACATTAAATTATAGCAACTTTTCACGAAATTTACTTGATTCACAAAGGTCTACACATACCTCAGACTGTTGAATTCATATATTACATGGTAAGAATCAATTTCCAACTACTTAATGAATTAAACCTAACCTACGTGGGCGCCAAACAATTTGTATGGAGTTTGATTTAGTTTCCAGCCTTTTCGGATTTGCTACGGTGAGTTCGACCAAGATCTCGCAAGGTTCCACCAACCTTATGCTAGAAATCTCTCTCTCCTTCTTTCACTAACTTGAAATAACTTTTCAGGGGTTACTAGGGTAATTTATGACGTATAGGTTATTTTTGAAAAGATGAAAAAATAAGAACTTCTCGAAATTCAAATTCTACCTCGCCGATCCTACTTTAGCGGGGTAAGCTGTCGCACCAACGACATGTCCCGTTGACGCGGGACAGAGACTAAATTTTTTTTGAGAATTTTTCTCTTCTTAAATAACAATGGTTTGGCTCTTTACAAAAAATACGAGAGTGTAATAGTTTTTATACTTGGCAAAAAAAAAAGAGAGGTAGACAATAAATTTCATGTGAAGTAAATAATAAAAATGATAAGTATTATAATAATCATGATACTATCTTGAATAATAATTAGTGTTAAAGTCTCTAGTAGTTCTCTTATCTGTTTCTTGGAATATAAATTTACGAATTTTTGTTCTTAGTTTCAAATTTGTGTTGAATTTGAACTTGGTTCACAAAAAATAATTTGATGGAAAAAACTATGTGGATTTGTTCTTCTAAAATCTTGATATTACACTTCTCTTCATTAGCTTTATTTTGAATAAGTAGGTATTTAGTTTGCCTTCATCCTTGATCTTCATATAGAACTTATAACATTTAATCCCCTAGCCTGTTAGTTGTAGGTTAGAAGAATTGTGGAAAGGACAAACTCTTTTAAAACATATTGATGTTGACATGATGATATTGATTTGCTCAAGCATGTCCTTGTGTAAAGATGGAAGAAATGACAAACTCTTCTTGACCAATCAAATTGAAATTTTCATGACAATATTTGATTATCTAGAACATGCAACTTCTACTAGAGTGAAACCTATATTATCAAGATTATTTTTTAAACCATATTTTGGTTGCTATAATGATATTTGATTAAATCAAACATGTAACAGGGATGGAACAATTGTGATGAGGGCAATTTTTTTCGATCGATTCGGCTGAAATTGACATGATAATATTTGGTTGGTTTGAACATGTTAGTCTTGTTGAGCGAGAAGATATTTTATTAGGACTTTTTTTACCAATCAAATTTTAGTTTACGTTGTTTAATGGTTGAAACACGCCAGTTGTACACGAGACGTATTTTTAATTGGTGTTTGATTTGACTAGACACGTTGTATCACTTTCAATACGTGGCATGATCTTATTGATCGTTTCACTTGGCTAACACATCAGATCAAATCACCCATATTATATTGATATATTTTAAATATGATATAATCCAAACAATTCTAGACCTTAAAGAGTAAAATAAATATAAGAAACTGAAAACAATATCTATATATATACACCCACATGTACATATACACATATATATTAGTTCAATGTTTTCACATCGTCTCTTGACTTATTCCCCAAAATTAATTTGCAAAACTCTAATGGAGTGCCAATTTATTGTACTATCTTCATTGGTACACAAAAAGAGCAATGATATCATTCAAAATTTAAGTACATTTAATATCGAGTAAAAGTTGAATTGTGAAGACGTATTAAAGACACTCTATCAAAATTTAATAGCGAGTAAAATTTGAATAGTGAACACGTATCATAAAGTGTAAAACGTAAATATATTTAGATTGAGAAGATAAATTATTTACATTTGTTTGATGATATTTCCTAAGGAGCCAAACTTACAAGATAAGCTTGTACATTTCATTAAAATGATTAAAAATAATAATGCTTATTGAGATTCGTTTTTTAATTTAAAAAAATCTTATTTCGCTGTTTTTTCATTTCAGCTTTGCACCTGAGATGTTCAAGACCAGAAAGATTAAAAGATATTTTGATTTATTTGATCATTAGATTTAAAATTCTTATTTACTATCTTAAATTTTGTATCAAATTAAAATAGGACACTCAATTTAAGACGGACAGTGTAGTATCAAAGTAAGAGGATGTCTTAATTGGCTTTAAAAAGTAGATTTTAAGTCAAAAAATAAAACATCAACTAAAATGACTTTAAAGTCATAAAATAAAAAATACCTACTTTTGATTTTTGTTGACATATATTACGTCATTTAAAACTTATTTTAAGTCATTTTTACCTTGTTAAATATTTCTTAACTTATTATAAGTCATTTTTGACTTATTTTAACTTAAATTTTATATATGTCAAAAACTTTCATAAATGAAATTTTTACTTAAAATAAGTTTAACCAACTTTTAAGTCAATCCATACTTTCTATGATTTTGAAAAAAAAGAAGTAACTTTCAACGTGTGTCATAAAAAAAGAAACACGTCAACAACTTTCAAAGTTAATATTGACTCTCTTTTATTCTTTGTAAAGGTTGGGAACACTTATTGTCTCTTTGAAATAAAGAAAAAACAAACAAAGCATGATAGGCATAACACTTGAATTTCATAAATAAAATTTCTAAGCTTTAAACTTATTTTATACTCCCTCCCTTTGTCCCTAATTATTTTTTTCTTTTTTAAATGTCCTTAATTATTTGTCCATTATGAGAAATCAAGAAGGACAAAATAATTTTCCTTTCATACCCTCAATCAATTACTTTTGAAAAATATTTAACTTCTTAAAAATCTTAAATTTTTAATTCATCCACTTCATAATTAATAGGGGTAAAATGATAAACTTAATATGTCAATAATTAACTTCTTAATAGGTGTGTCAATTTATAAGTTGACAAGTAATTACGGACATAAAGTAATACTCTTGAGATGCAAGTTTAGCTTGATTCCAATTAATATGAAATGATGTTAGAAAACAATCTTTTAATAGGATCAAGAAATTTACACCTAGAACTTTGAGCTTGTAAATTATTTGTCATCTTATATAGAATTAAATAATCTCATTGGTTCTTAAGTTCATAATAATTTACCATTGTCACTATTTACTCATTGTCTGATTTCTTCTTTGATGCGTTTAATTTTTATAATAACATTTATAATATTGGACCAGTGCTGATATGAATCGTCACTGCTAGTTATTATTAAAAATAATATTTATGAGTTATGATACAAATTGGCTATAAAAAAATCAATTTTATTTTATTATCTTTTTATGATTTCTTAATTTAAAATATGATAATGATCTATTTGACAACTTTTTAGGCCTAACAAATCGAATTTTAAAGTATCAAAGAAAAAAGACAGATTTAGTTATATGTATTTGAGATTAATTTATATTTGTATATAGATAAGTAAAATTATCTTTTCTATGATATACCAATGAAACCTTTTCTTTGAATTGCACAGATAGGGCCTAAAAGCAGAGTTATCTCATTTAGAAGATAAGCTGTTCTAAGTATAATATGGAAGAATGAACTTTCAATTTGTAAAAACGTATGGTACGGGATCTATTGGTTATGCACTAATAACAAACCTAAAGGAGGCAATCTTTAGAGGATACTTTCAATTATGAAGGAACATTTTATCACCTTTATATTCCCAAGGGAAACTAACCATATGTAAAACAAAATAACTCAACTAATTACAAAAATCACAAAATATGTTATTTAATCCTTATCGAATCTGTTTTTAGATATTAAATTCATGGAATACAATTCACTTTCAAGATGTCTTGTTGGTGAAATTGTAGACATGCGAGACTCAAAATCTTATGCTACAAATCATGGAGGTTCGAGTCCTCTTTCATGGCATAATATTGAGAATGTTCATTGAATGTAATCGCGTAGGTCAGGCATTTGACTGCAAGATGTATTACTTTGAGTGATCTTTCCTCTGTGGACTGACCATAACAAGGATGAAGACTTTTCCATTACTAGAAAGGAAAGTCTTAGCCCATTCGATTAGATTATGTTTCCCGTACATGGGGGCGATTTTTGCCCACCGCACAATAACCTGTTGGCATTTCTGAAAGACAATCCTGAAACTGTATATATCTCACTGCTAGCTGTTACATGGTCTACACATGTGAAGTGAGAATCATCAGAGCAAAAAATGGTATATTAGGGCCAATGAACAAGCAATTTATCCACTTTAGTAAACCTTATCCATCCTGTGTATACGCGAATGGATTATAGTAGAACAACAATAAACTCGAGGGGATTAGATTTTGTTGAAAGAAACAGATCAAATGGGCTGATAAGAAACTAGGTGAAAAAAACTAATCATTAAGCTACCATTCCTGAAAAATCTCTCGATTGTGCCACAGATAAATTCTTTCTACGTTTTGGTTAGACCCGTAAAGTACTTGATCTAAATACATGAAGACATGTCAAGGACTTGGGCATTGGTCTTGACGTGAATGGGGGCAAAACAGTGCAACACAGGTTCAAGGTGATTGGGTGTTGGCAAAGCAACTTGAACATGCAAGGCTTACGTGCGGGCTGGAGTCATCGGCAAGGCAGCGTGTTGGCTTGACAAGACAAAGCTGTGAAGACTTGACGATGGCAAAAAGAAAGGCATTTCATGTGAATTGCTGAAATAAAACTAAGTGTTGGAGGGCAGCTAAAATATTCTTAGTATTGGAAGCTGGCTGAAATATTCTAACTGTTGGAATGTAGCCTGAAATATTAGAATATTAATATTTCGTGTGGATAAGGATGTAATTTGAATTAGATTCTATCTGTTAGAAAAATAGCTGTTGGAAACTTTAGTTTGAATCCTGTGATGACAAGTGTCGGACAAGTGTCATTTGTAACTGCCGCATGTAACTGCCATGTGCAGAAATTTTATAAAGGTGGAAATTTTGTTTAAGGCAAAGGAGGGTGATTATGGCCTTAGATAAATTCGTGAAACCTTCCCTTTGTATTAATTATAAGATTAATAAAGGTTGGTATGAGTTCCTATACATTCTATTCGCTGTTTAACTTTGCTGCTTAAGTATTTCTATACTTAGTCAAATCTGTGTGAGTAAGATAGGCTGAGTGTTGCAGACATTTGCAAGACTGCCTAAGGTGGTGTTCGGTAAAAATAAATCGTCCCTCTTTTAATTGGTATTAGAGCACGGTTGAACGATGGTGAAAATCTCAGAACTGGGAACTAGCACGAAAAATCAAAGCATTCGTTGGGATTACAGATAATACTCTGGGAGATCCTTCGTTTGTGGATCTGTTGACACAAATCATTGATTTGAGACTTAGCGTTGAGAAAGTTCAGGGGGAGATTGGTTCATATCGACAGAATGTTGATAAACACATCACTAAAATCTTGAATTTTAATAACACAACTACACAACAACTTGAGGGACTGCAGAAGGAAAATGAAAACCTTTGTGTAGAAATCGTTGTATTGTGTCGGACTGTGGCAACGTTGAGTTCAAATCATGTTGAATCATCTAAGGTTAAACTTCCAGAACCTAGAGCCTTTAGTGGTGCAAGAAGTGCTAAAGAACTGGAAAACTTCATTTGGGACATGGAACAGTATTTTACTGCACCAAGGGTGCCTGACGCTGACAAGTTAAAAATTACCAAAATGTACTTGACGGGTGATTTTAAACATTGGTGGAGAAATCTAAATGCGATGTAAGTGCTGGTCGTCCTAGAATTGATACGTGGAACAAGTTAATGAAAGAAATGCACGATCAATTTCTTCCTAGCAACGCCTCTTGGCTTGCAAGGGTTAAGTTGAAAAGGCTAAGGGAGACAGGTTTGGTGAGGGAATACATCAAAGAATTCACCTCTGTGATGTTAGACATTCAAAACATGTCTAATGAGGATAAGTTACACAACTTCATTTCGGGTATGCAAGGCTGGGCTCAAAACGAACTTCGGAGGCAGAATGTTAAAGATCTGCCTGGGAAAATTGCTGCAGCATATTCGTTGGTTGATTTCCGGACAACCCGTCCTTTGACGGATGTTCCCTATACTTCAAAAACTTAGAAAAAGAATGATAAGAAAGGGGAATGGAAAAAGGATAGTCGTAAGGACTGTATAAACGACAAAAGAAAGGCACAAATGAAGGATGGTAAAGAAAGACCAAAGAACAAAGATGGTAATTCTAAGGGCTGTTAGACTTGTGGTGGTCCTCATTTGGCCAAGTATTGTCCAAACCGGAAAAAAGTAAGCGCTTTGCTTGCTGGAAATATGAATCAAAGTGAGGAAGATGAGGAAATTGTGGCTGCAATGGCAAATCCATTATGATTGTCCTTCAAGCATATTACGTGGGTTAATAATGTTGTAGAAACGTCTAGTACTTTGAATCCTCATGCTTTCCTAATCCATATAGAAATGAGAGTTAAAGAACAACGTGTGATGGCAATGGTTGATACAGGAGTCACTCATACGTTTGTAGATGTGAACTTGCTGCAAAATTGGGGTTGAAGTTGTCTAAAAGCCCTTCCTACGTCAAAACAGTCAATGCTAAGGCACAAGCCATTGTGGGTATGGCTTATGGTGCGTCTATGTCGACTGAAAGTTGGGTGGGAAAACATAATTTGATGGTGATGTCGCTTGATGAATTTGAGATCATACTTGGGATTAATTTTCTAAGGAAATTCCAGTTTGTTCTATTTCCTCACTTAGATCGAGTGATGGTCATGAATGGAAGCAATGCTGGATTTCTTAAAGGAGTTCATACATTTGGGAATGTTAATAAAGTTGCAAAGAAGAAATACAAGGGAATGTTCTTGTCTGCAATGTCAATCGATAAAGGGCTGAAGAAAAGTGATGACACTATGCTTGCTGCCTTGGTTGAAGTGAAACCTGATGTTAAGATAGAAGTATCTGATTGTGTTGCCGAATTGCTTAAACAATATGCTGATGTTATGCCGCCTGAATTACCAAAGAATTTACCACCAAGGAGGGATATTGATCATAAAATCGAGTTGTTGCTTGGAACAGTTGCTTCCGCACAGGCTCCTTATCGTATGGTCCTAAGGAATTGGCTGAATTGCGTAAACAATTGAACGAGTTGTTGGATGCTAAATTGATTCAACCATCTAAGGCTCCATATGGTGCCCCTGTTTTATTTCAAAATAAATAGGATGGGACGATGCGAATGTGTGTAGACTACTGAGCGCTAAACAAGGCAACTGTAAAGAATAAGTATCCGGTTCCATTGGTGCAGGATTTGATGGACAGGTTGAGTAAGCATGCTGCTTCACAAAACATGATCTTAGGGTAGGCTACTGGCAGGTTAGGATAGCAGAAGGTGATGAACCAAAAACAACATGTAAAACTAGATATGGTTCATATAAATTCCTTGTAATGCCATTTGGGCTAACTAATGCTCCGGCAACATTTTGCAACTTAATGAATACTGTATTGTTTGACTATATTGATGACTTTGTTATTGTCTATCTAGATGATATTATCATTTATAGTCGAACGTTGGAAGAACATGTTAATCACTTAAGTTTGGTTCTGTCTCAGTTGAGAAAATACACACTTTATGTTAAGATGGAAAAGTGTGAGTTTTCTCAACATGAGAAATTTTTTTGGGGCATCTTGTTAGTAAAAACCAAGTTCGAATGGATCCTAAGAAAGTGCAAGCCATTGTTGATTGGCAGGCACCTCGTCATGTGAAGTATTTGAGGTCGTTTCTTGGATTGGCTAACTATTACAGAAAATTTATTGATGGTTACTCAAAAAGGGCAGCGGCTTTGACAGACTTGTTGAAGAAAGATACGAAATGGGTTTGGTCTGAAAGATGTGATGAAACATTTCAGAATTTGAAGGAAGCTATTGCATTTGAACCAATACTCAAATTGCCTGATTTTGAGTTACCATTTGAAGTGCACACTGATGCGTTAGACAGAGCAATTGGTGGCGTATTAGTGCAGGAAGGTCATCCTGTGGCCTTTGAAAGTAGGAAATTGAATGATGTTAAACAGAGATACTCAACACATGAAAGATAGATGGTTGCTATGGCACACTGTCTGCAGGTTTGGAGAGTTTATCTCCTAGGTACTCGATTTGTAGTAAGAACCGATAATGTAGCAAATACATTTTGCAAGACACAGAAAAATTTGAGTCCTAAAAAAGCACGGTGGCAAGAATTTCTGGCAGAATACGATTTTGTGTTGGAACATAAGCCAGGAAAACACAACCAGGTTGCTGATGCACTGAGTAGAAAATAAGTATTTGTTGCAGTATATTCAATTTAAAAACTCGAAACTGATTTCTATGATAGAATCAGGATGTGTGCTGCAAATGATACATTGTATGTTAAATAGATGGGTCAAGTGCAAGATGGCACAATGAGACGGCATTGGATCGAGGACGATCTGCTCTATTTTAAAGGGGGGAGATCGTTGTACCAAATCAGGGTGGATTGCGCAAAGACTTAATGAAAGAGGTGCATGATTCTGCTTGGGTTGGACATCCAGGTGTTGAAAGGATGTTAGCTTTACTGTCTCGTGTTTATTTTTGGCCAAAAATGGAATACGATATAGAGGCATACGTCAGGACTTATCATGTTTGTCAAGTTGACAAGACTGAACCTAAGAAGGAAGCAGGTTTGATGCAACCTTTGCTTATTCATAAAAGGTCGTGGCTATCGGTAAGCATGGATTTCATTTCTGGATTCCCTAAGGTAGATGGCAAAGCATCTATCATGGTGGTAGTTGAAAGGTTTTCAAAATATTCTGCTTTTATTGCTGCACCTGAACTATGTTCATCTGAAGTTGCTGCTGATTTGTTCTACAAATATGTGGTTAAGTATATTGGTGTTCCGACTGACATCATGAGTGATAGAGATAGAAGGTTCACTGGTAGGTTTTGGACAACGTTTTTCAATATGATGGGCACTGAGTTAAAATTTTCTACTGCGAATCATCCACAAAAAGATGGGCATACGGAAAGAATTAATCACTTGTTTGAAGAATACTTGAGGCACTATGTGACAGCAAGTCAACAGAATTGCGTGGCATTGTTAGACACTGCGTAGTACTGCTATAATCTGCACAAGTCGTCTGCAATAGAAATGAGCCCTTTTGAAATTATTTTAGGCAAACAACCTATGACGCCACTAGATGTTGGCAAATCTAAAAATCAGGGAAGGTGTCTAGCAGCATACACGGTTGCAAGGGACAGACTTGAAATGTTATCTGAAGCACAGGATAGCTTGAGCAAGGCTCAGTGGCGCATGAAGAAGTATGTTGATCAACATCGTCGCTCAGTTGAGTTCAATGTGGGTGACAAAGTGTTACTGAAACTTACTCCACAAATTTTGAAATAGATTGTAAGTAAGAATAGACATCGGGGTTTGATTCCTAAATATGATGGTCTATTCGAAGTGGTGAAATGAGGGTGAAGTTGCTTATAGATTAAAGCTGCCAGAAAGGTTGAAAATTCATCCCACTTTCCATGTGAGTTTCTTGAAACCTTATTTTGCAGATGCAGATAATCCGGACAGAAATAGGTCAAAGACGGCTCCTCCATCAGTACCTACACAGTATGATGCTGAAATTGAGAAGATCCTTGATCACCGGGTTTTGGGCACAAGTAAGAAGAATACTAAGACAAAATTCTTGGTTCATTGGAAAGGCAAGAGTGCAGTTGATGCAGTTTGGGAGAAGGCAAAAGACCTATGGCAGTTTGATGCTCAAATTGAGGACTATCTTAAAACAGTCTCGATGAGGACATCGATTTCAAGTGGTGCGTATGGTCTGTTAGACCCGTAAACTACTTGATCTAACTACGTGAAGACATGTCAAGGACTTGGACATTGGTCTTGACATGAATGGGGGCAAAACAGTGCAACACAGGTTCAAGGTACTTGGGTGTTGGCAAAGCAACTTGAACATGCAAGGCTTATGTGCGGGCTGGATTCACCGGCAAGGCAGCATGTTGGCTTGACAAGGCAAATCTGTGAAGACTTGACGATGTCAAAACCAAAGCCATTTCATGTGAATTGCTGAAATAAAACTAAGTGTTGGAGGGCAGCTGAAATATTCTATGTATTGGAAGCTGGCTGAAATATTCTGAATGTAGCCTGAAATATTCTAAGTGTTAGAATATTAATATTTCGTGTGGATAAGGATGTATTTTAAATTAGATTCTATGTGTTAGAAATATAGCTGTTGGAAACTTTAGTTTGAATCCTGTGATGACAAGTGTCAAACAGGTGTCATTTGTAACTGCCGCATGTAACTGCCATGTGCAAAAAATTTATAAAGGTGGAAATTTCGTTTAAGGAGAAGGAGGGTGATTCTGGCCTTAGAGAAATTCTTGAAACCTTCCCTTTGTATTAATTATAAGATTAATAAAGGTTGGGACGAGTTCCTGTACAGTCTGTTCGCTGTTTAACTTTGCTGCTTAAGTATTTCTATACTTAGTCAAATATGTGTGAGTAAGATAGGTTGAGTGTTGCAGACGTTTGCAAGACTGCCTAGGGTGGTGTTCGGTAAAAATAAATCGACCCTCTTTCAGTTTCCAACACTAACAAGGTGCACTTTTTTGGGTTTAAAAGGTGTAAACGAAAAATGAAGAGTTGCAACTTTTATGAGGAGTTATGACTTTTATGAAAAGTTCCGACTTTTATGAAAATGTTGATACTTTTATGAAAGGTGACGACCTTTCTCAAAGATTATGACTTTTACAAAGTTTTGTGACCTTTCCGGTAAGGCTCAATAAAAACCTTTTTACACTACCCTTTGTTTTCTATAAATTGAGGGATTTCATCTCATTTTATAGATAAATTTTTTGGACTTCTCCTACTACTAATAAATGTAGTATTCTAAGTGTACTTTACTGCCATTGAGTGTCTTGCTGAAACCAACGTTTTGGGTATCAATGCACTGGTGGTTGAGATCATTCTATCCTAGGAGGACATATTCCAAATCAAATCTCGGATACTAGAGGGGAATAATTTTCTTAGGGGAACACTTTGCACTCATTGGGTTTGATCTTCTTTCTATTTTCTAAATTTTGGTATGTGATATAGATTTCAGATTTGTGAATTAATTTCGGTTCTTCTATTCTTCACTGGTTCATTTAACTTTGGTAACTTTGTGTTTCTTCAAAGTTTGTTGGAATCGGTAAGATTCTTTAAACACAATTGACAACAATTCTTCTTTAATAAAAATATTTTGTATATTTTTTCTAATATGTATCTGATGCTAGTTTCTCTACTAGTTTTAATTTTATAGTTGTGAAAATGTTCTTAAACTTTGTTGTGTCTTACCAAGTACTTCAAAGTTTTGTTCTAAGTATCTTAGGAATACATGATGAACGACAATCTTAAGGAAATTAATATACTGTTAGTATTTTTTGTATTATACTGATTGAGAGAATTTGATCATGGAAGTAGAAGATAAATAAATTATTTCTCCATAATTTGTTGCTTTGTTTAACAAGGTCGAAGTAAGAATGTAACAGGAAAAAAATTGTGGTATTCCGATTAAAGATTACCAGGTAACCTTCTTATTATTTTGTCTAAGGAAGAAAAATAGTTTCTAAGAGTAAACATCTTTGATTTTTTTATCATGTGTATCTTTGTGAAAAATCTGCAAACTATATGTAGTTGGATGAATTTTACTTGGAAAATAATGTTGCCTTTAAAATTCTTTAGCTTGCAAAATGAGAAATGCAAATTTTGGTTTGATAAAATAGTATGTCAAAATGTTATAGTTGGAAGACTATTTGAAAAGAAAAACATTTCTATGTGATACAACATATGTTTAATTCTGTTTGGAGACTCCTTGTGAATTTGATTATGTCTGATTATTGTGGATTAAAAACTTTTTTAGTTTTCTACTCTGAATAAATAAGATTATGGTTGTTGAGATTATTACTAGTATATGATGTGACTAGTATGAAACTACCAAACTATTTATATACTTGTTCAAAATAATTGTGTTCCTTTTATGAAAAAGTGTCACTTAAAATGTTGTAATTTTTTCATGAAAAGATACATTTACTATAATAAAAATATTTGCATAGACATGAATATTGGTGAATAGTCATTTGGACTATATTGCCTTTTTATACCCGTGAAACTTTTTTCATGGGTAGTTCTATAACATTCAAATTGAAAGTTATGGAATTGTTCTTTCGAAAAGGACATTTGACAAGGTGATAACTCTATACAATGTTTGTATCACACAAAATTATAAGAAATAGGAACAAAATATTAGTGAGAAAAAAGCTACCTTGCGAAGAGTGTTTCAAATTCAATATTATTGTTTGTTCTCACTTGCTTGAGTCAAAATTTGTGACATGAACACTTGGGGCATGTCAATTACGAAAACGTGTAAGGAAAACTAATCAACATATAAGTTTTGTCTAACTTTGAGTGAAATAAATAAAAATGTCATGTTTGTGTGGAATCTAAGTATGCTGAGCATTCTTATTAATCTGGTGAAAGGAATTCTAATCCCTCCTTAGAATTGATTTACACTAATATTTGTGATATGAAGTCAAAACCATCTCATGGTTGGAAAAAGTATCTCGTTACTTTATTGACAATTGCATTAGAAGTGACTATGTCTAGACAATGTAATATCGAAGTTAAAAATCAATTGAGAAAAAGATAAGAAGTGATAAGAAAGGAGAGTATAAATCTCCTTGTGCAGAATTATGTTTGGAAAGTGGAATTATCCATCAAACTACTGCCCTATTCACCTAAATCTAATGAAAACCCGTACATCAAATAAATGATGGATGGATTATTTATAAGTTCGTGTTTAACACAAAACTTGTGTGGAGGAACTATCCTTACTGCAAAAGGGAACAACAAAAAGTTATCTTTTTAGAAACAAAGTGATTTTGTTTGTTCGGGATACAATCTTTTCCATATGAGAAATTGATATACCATGGTTTCACAGTATTTTTAATGCTTTCCTTATGTTTAGTGTGTGTCCAAAAGCCTTTTTGTATTGATTTTTATGTAAGTTTCTCTTTATTTGCAGGAAATCTATCTAAAGATGAACGCGGAAGTTTTTGAGCAAGAAATGCAGAAAAGTTACCACCTACGGAGCTTGTGATGGTCCGTCGAGCTTGTGACGGTCCGTAGGTGGCATCGTAGTGAAGCTGCTGAAGGAAGATGGGGAAGTCTAACCTAAGTGTGGGATTACGAAGTTCATGATGGACCGTCATAGCCACGACGATCCGTCCTGCTGGTTTATCGTGATGATCAGAGAATAGTCCTAGTACCCAAATTCCAAGAAGTTCAAGTGTTATGGAACGGAGATCCTCGACGGACCGTCGTGCTTTGAACGGTCTGTCATAATTGTTCGTCGAGGGTAATGAAGAGAGAAGCATAAGGATTTGTAAAGTATTGGATGACGGAGGCCATGATGGCCCGTCGTGACCACGACGGCCCGTCACGAGGTCCGTCGACTTGGACGCGTTTTGACAAATTTTCAGTGATTAGAGTCCTTCTTTTATAAGGTTTTTGTTTTTTATAAATAGTTGGAAAAACCTCATTTTTGGGGTTAGACTCTTTGTTAGTAGACTCTTTGCTATGAGACTTTTTGATTGTTAGACTTTTGGAGAATCTTTAGTCCTCGATTAATTTCAGTAATTGAGACACTTTGTCTAGAATTGATTGTTGGTGCGTTTGTTGATTAATCGAGTGAACTTCTATATTTTATTATTTCTCATTGAAGTAAGTTCATGAATTCTTATACTACATATATGAATTTTGTGATTATGACTATGGGTAACTAAACTCCATAACTAGGATTGTGGGAACCATGGGTGAATAATGAGGTAAAATCTAACTAAAAAACAATTCTAGAATAGTGTCTTGCATGTATTGATAATTCTTTCCTTTAGAATTCTTTTTAACGGATGGCCAACTTTAGAACTCGCCTTAATGCTACTTGCCGGACCAAGGAGGTAGATAATAGGAAAAGAATTATCAACATAGATTTAGTGTATACTATCTAATAGGCTAGTATTGATTTGTACGAGGTAATAACTTAGTCAAATATAGAATACAATGCTTAATATGAGGTAAAGGTAAGGGTTAGTATAGCAATACACATAGCCGGACCAAGGTGCAGAGTGAAATTTTCTAGATGCCGGACCAAGGATTTAGAAATACATAACTTATCACTTTGCATGCAAGATACTAGGAAAGAATTGTTATAGTTAGAATTATCAAGTTAGGAACATGTGGGGAACACTTAAACCCTAGTTGCTTTTATTAATTGATTAAACTCCAAGGTTTGATTCTGTTAGTTGGTTACTTTAATTTAGTTAGTTATCTTCATTAATTTAGAAATAAAAACCCCCGTTTTATTGTCTTTTGTTTTCTAAGAAAATAATTGACTAAATAATATTAATAATAGATTAAATTTAAGTCTGATCTATTTTCCTCGTGGGAACGATCCCAACCTCATTGGTTGGGTTCTTTACTTGATACGACCACTTTACTTCTTATTTGAGAAGTAAGTTTGATCGTATCATAAAAGGAAGGAAGGAAATCGAACTTGAAATATTTCAAAATGTAGGGGTGTCTAGCCAAAGTCCAAGTTCCTATTCCTAAAATAATTAAAATAGGAGCTATGACTGTGGACTATAAAATTAGACTTGAGTAGTCTAGAGAAGGGTCTAAAAGGCCTAGGAAAGGAAAAAGGAGAATGTACTTAATAAAGAGATTTAGACTCATCCTTTGGAAAGATGGTGTCATTAGTTAGATTGATGCAATCTTGAGAAATTATATCGGAAGTTAATTGATATTCTTCCAGAAAATAAACCTTTGGGTTCAATGTGAATCTTTAGAAGGAAAATAATAGTTGATGAAAGCAAGGCTTTGTGTCAAAGACTTTAAACAAAAACAAGGTTTTGATCTTGTCGATATATATACTCGTTAGTAACTAGAATTACATCCATTCGGATGCTAAAATTATTAGTTGTGGTATATGACCTCCAAATTCATCAAATGAATGTGAAAATAAATTTTTTAAACGTAAAATTGGAGGAAAATTTTTACATGGAACAACCCAAGGTTTTTGTGGTTCTTGGTAAATAAAAGAAAGTGTGTGAACTTGTTAAGTCACATTATGCACTAAAAAAAGAACCCAAACAATGACATAAGAAATTTGACCAAACCATGTCAGCAAATAGATTTAAGAATGATGGAAGTAATAAATGTGTTCACCTTAAAATCATAAGGTCATTATTTGTTCGTATATTTATGATAGTTTGATCATCAATAGAGACACTAACGACATAAATGCTACTAAACGTATGCTAGAAAGCAAGTTTGGAATGAAAAATATTGGAGTTGCTGATGCGATCTTAGATATAAGAATCCTTAGAACTCCATCATGTTTAACATTTTTACGGTCTTATTACATTGAAAAGGTACTTGACTAGTTCAAATATTTCGATGTCAATATTCTCAAGTCTCCAATAAATGTGAGCTTTGCATTTCAAAAGAGTGAAAGCGAAAGTGACTCAGAATTGGATTGTGCTAGAGTATTGGGAAGTATGATGTATATCATGAAGTGTTCACGATTAGATATAACATTTGCTATTATAAACTGAGTCGGTTCACATGTGATCCTAACTAAACTCGTTAGATTAAAATAAATAGAGTTTTGGAGTATCTAAAAAATACTTAAAACTATGCCTTGAATTATAACAATATCCAGCAACATTGAAAGGATATGGTGATGCAAATTGGATCACCGGAAAAATGATGTAAGATCCACAAGTGAATATGTATTTAATCTTGGCAGAGAAGCAGTCTCTTGGAAATATTTCAAAAGAGACATGTATTGCTAGCTCTACAATGATCACTGAGCTAGGTGCTCTAGATAAGGTTGGTGAATAAGTTGAAAGACTCCGGAACTTCATAGTAGATATTCTTTTTCGGCCCAAACCATTGACATTAGTATTAATACACTTTGATAGTCAAGATGCAATAGGTAGGGCATATAGCATAATGTATAAGAGAAACTCTCGTAATATAGGACATAGACATGATACCGTTAGAAAACTACTCTCTAGTGGAATTAGCAGAATTGACTATGTAAAGTCAATGAATAATGTCTCGGATCCACTTATAAAATGACCTAACTAGAGAGAAGGCTAAAAGATCATCTAAGGGAATGAGTTAACAGCTTAGGATGAGTCATCATGGCGATAACTCTATCTAGCAAACTGGAGATACCAAGAGCTAGATTCAAGGAGAAAAATAAAGTTGTGGATGACGGTTCGATATTGTCAACCAACTCAATCCATTCTCATGATGAAGATAATGCTCAAGAACAAGTATACAACATTAAGGCTTGTTAATGAGTTAATAAAGCTTAGTGGTTTTAATGATAAGCTACTTTGGCAGATTTGACGAAATAGTGTATGTACGCGATAACATGGTTAGAAATTACCTTTGTGAGTGAAGTGTAAGCCTTTTCAAAGAGCATCACTGTTAAAAGCCTATTCTCTATACACTCATGAAACCAAGAGGTGTTCATGGCTGAAACGAACACAACCGTAAGAACCATAAATGGTAGATGATTAATTGTGTGACGTATTGATGTCTAGGTATACACCAAAGCTAAAAGATTCAAAGATATCACATCTATTGATTGACCGAGTATATCCGACATATATTCACTACGGAATGTCAAAAAAGATACCTACTTATTTAGATGCAATTAATTCTTGCATGTAAAGTACACATGCTTGTCCATTTTTTTTTGTCTTGGAGTCATTCCCCATTCATGCGGGGGTTTGTTGGGGTTAAAAGGTGTGAATGGAAAATGAAGAGTTGTGGCTTTTATAAAAAGTTGGGACTTTTATGTAAGGTGACAACCTTTCTAAAAGATTGTGACTTTTCCAAAGGTATTTGACCTTTCCGGTAAGGCACAATAAGAACCTTTTTGCACTACCCTTTGTTTTCTATAAATTGAGGGATTTCATCTCATTTTATATATAGAATTTTCTGGACTTCGTCTACTACTAATAAATCTAGTATTCTAAGTGTATTTTACTGCTATTGAGTGGCTCACTGACACAAGCGTTTTGGGTATCAATACACTGGTGATTGAGATCATTCTATCCTGGGAGAACATATTCCAAAAATACCTCGAATACTAGAGGGGAATAATTTCCTTAAGGGGATACTGTGCATTCAGTGGGCTTGATCTTCTTTCCGTTTTTCCAAATTTTGGTATGTGTTACAGATTTTAGCTTTTTGAATTAATTTATGTTCTTATTTTCTTCACTGGTTCATTAAACTTTGGTAACTTCATGTTTCTGCAAAGTTTCTTGGAATCAGTAAGATTCTTTAAACACATACTGACAACAATTCTTCTTTAAGAAAAAAATATTTTATATATTTTTTCTAATATGTTTATGATTCTAGTTTTTCTACTAGTTTTAATTCTATACTTGTGAAAATGTTCTTAAATTTTGTTGTATCTAACCAAGCACTTCAAAGTTTTGTTCTAAGTATCTTAGGAATACAAGATGAACAACAACTTTTTGTGATAGGACTAAAAACTAATTTGCTGTTTTAGCAATAGATAAGCCATGTATACAATTTGCATTATAGAATGTTCATTTATAAAACTTTGTTGATATTTTATTTGTATTGTTATCAAATCTTGTTTATTGTTCAAGGATTGCACAACTTCTAGAATCAGACTATTATACTATCAATTGGATGATGAGCTGGAACATTATTGCTTCTTGAAGGCAGTAGTTTAACCACACCATTTTGTTACCGTCGTGATAAATTCATATTGGTTTTAACAAGTGTAATAATTTTGCCATGAATATAATTCTTGATAGATTTTCAAAACAGAGATTTTCCTTATAATAAACCTCTTACCTAACAAGTACTGCGACCACTTAGTAACAACTTGGACAATGTCCAATAACACTCTATCATAAACTGACATAGCAACATGTCTTGGAGATAATTCTTTGCTAATAAAGGTTATAGGATGTCCCTCTTGCATAAGAGCAACACCAATTCCATAACCACTAGCATTAGTTTCAACAATGAAAGTTTTGTTGGCATCTGGTAAAGCTAATACATGATATTGAGTCAAAGATTCCTTTAATTACAAAAATTGCCTCCTGAGTTGTGTGGTGCAATTTGAATTTATCTTTTTTAGTTAGATCATTCAGAGGTTTACAAATAACTCCATATCCGTGTATAAATCTTTTGTAATAACCAGCCAAGCCTAAGAAACCCCTTAATTGCTTAAGAGTAGTTGGGATAGGCTTATCCCTCACAGCTTTGATCTTTTGAGGATCGGTATAAACACCTTATGATGTCATAAAGTGACCAAGGTATTCAATTTTATGGACACCAAAGAAACATTTTCTCTTCTTGTCAAATAATTGATGCTCCCCCATTTTCAAAAAAACAAACCTGAGATGTAATATGTGTTCCACCATAGTTCTACTATATATTAGTATGTCATCAAAAAACACCAAGACATGCTTCCTTAGAAAATTCTAGAACACAATGTTCATCAGACCATCAAATTTTACTAGGGCATTTGATAAACCAAAAGGAATGACTAAGTATTCAAAATGTCCCGAGTGTGTTCTAAAAGCAGTCTTGAGCACATCATCATTTGCCATTCTTAGTAGATGGTATCCAGACCTTAAGTCTATTTTAGAAAATATTTTGGATCCTCCTAGTTCATCCAATAGATTTTCTATGCTAGGTATTGGAAAATTGTTCTTTATAGTAAACTTATTCAAGTCTCTATAGTCTACACATAGTCTCCAAGTATCATCCTTTTTGCCTACTAACGGTGATGCAAAAGGAATACATGTAACACTCCGGAAGTTCCATGACTTAGAATAGAGTGTCACCTATTAAACAATGATTTAAATGATGTTTCTAGACCTATATTAAATGATTAAACTCAATTAGAAAAGGTTAGATCCAAAACGACAAAGAAAGACCTTGACGTCCAGAAACTAGCTAATTTGAACAAGTAGATATTGTAACAACCCTAAAACTGAATAGAATAAATACTTAAGGTGATTTATTTATTATATAAAATCTGAAATTTTAAGAGCAAAGTGGTCCTTTCACGTATAATTAATTAAATCAGATTCTAAGTATTAAGGAGAGTCATAAATTGACTAAGTCATTATCTAAGCCTAATCAACTTCACACGTTTCACTCTCTCACGTCTATTACATTCTCACGTTCAAACTCTATTGTTTTCTCTCTGCCAATTAACGTGAAGAGCAGAAAATATAACAAAAGTTCTTCACACTTGAAGAATCACGAAAAATATCTAAGAAAGCAAGCTAATAAAAAACATTAAGGCAAGGGAGATTTCCGTCGACTTGGTTGTGAAAATTTAGTTGAGTTGGACGTGGTTTTGGAGGAAGGTTTGGGAAGCAACTTCAACGTTTGAACATTAATTAAGGTATCGGTTTCTTAACTCTTGGTTCCTCTCCCAAGAGACCCCTTAAGATTCAAGATATTCACTCCGAAAACTAGGATTGTTCCCCTCTTACATGTCCCTGTCACTAGCTCCCATTGAACTTTAGGTTGGGTATGTTTGCTGGTACAAAGTAGGGATGAAATGTGTTTTCGTGATGTTTATGTTTAAGTATGCATGTTCAAAATTTTGTGAATAATTATTATGTTGTTGGAAATCATGTGAAAAAGTGATGTGTGTGTTTGTGTGGCAGTGAAGTTGGTCACTGTTTGAAGGTGTGCAATGGCATGTTAATTCTTGTACTTTATGTGCTAAAATTGTGCACAATGTGATGTTCATATGGTGTGTAAAGTTACAAATTTTGAATGAAAATCCTTGACTAATGTAACTACTAAACTACACCTAACAATGCACTAAATACTTGCTGAAATGCCCTAAGAAACTAACATGAAAAGGTTGATGAAATGAAGATAAAAAATTATGAATAAATATCCATCCTAATGTACTTTAAATTTCGTTCAAAAAGGGGGTCGAAATCTGGAAATTTAATACATTTAAAAGAAGTGAGGCCACCAGGGTTCGAACCTGTGACCTAACCCTTTAGTTACTGGAATTTGCGAGTAAGGAAAAAGAAAGGGGGGGGGGGGGAATCTAAATGGGGTCTATTGGATTTGTAAGAAGAGAATAAGAATTAGAAAAAAAAAAAGGGAGGCGTGGGAATCGAACCCACGAACTCCAGGCAGCGAGTGAAAGAAGAGAAAATGAAGAAAGGAAAATGTGAGGCGTGGGAATCGAATCCACGACCTCAAAGATGGAAAGGAGAAGACGATTTAAATAAAAAATAGTTGAGGCTATGGGGGCTCGATCCCACAACCTCACTGCCAAACGCCTACCATAGTGAGTTTTAATTAAAAATTTAAATAACGAGGTTATGGGGGTTCTAACCCACAACCTCCCAATGCTCTAGCGAAATTAACAGCAAAAATAAGGAGGTTGTGGGGGTTCGAACCCACAACCTCCCAATGCCCTGGCGAAAAACTATAGAATAGAATGGAAGGGTTGTGGGGGATCGAACCCACAACCCTTCGGCAAATTTAAGAGGAAACCAAGTAGAAAATTTAAGGTATAATGTTAATGTTGAAGTTAGATTAGAGTTCCAATGTTATGGAAATAAAAAATAAAATCAATGAAAAATGTAAATGCTATCCAAGTGATTCGAATTTGGTTTCCTTGCCCAAACTTCCGTATTGATACATAAGTCATACGTGAACAAAATATCCAAGAATAATGCCACCTATTTAGTTTGAAATCAAGATCTTGGCATCTATACAAGATACATAAGTCTTGTACTATATAATCTTAGGAATGTATGAATCAATTAACGAACTATGAATGAAGCCCCATGGCTTGTATGTATAGACTCATTAGTCTAGCATACGTTCAAAAGTAAGTTAACCTAAGATGTATTTAATGAAATGATGAACCCAAGAAGGGATAAGTATGAGTGTAAGATACACTAAATTTCCAAGTGCATTGGCATAAGATGAGATGAACAATGAAATGGCGAAATGAACAATGAAATGATGAAACCCTAGAAAGGTTAAGTAAGGGTGTGAAACACACTAAATGGCGAAGTGCATTGACATATGATGAAATGAACATTCATGTAATAAGAGGTGAGTAACTATGAAAAGCAAAGGTTCTAATGATAAGGAATGTGGTGACAACATGATATGAGGCTAATGTAAAAGATGAGAGCAATCTCAAATGAGCCTAAGTAAATGTTACCAAAATGTACTCACCAATGAGAGAGGAAAGTTAATGAAGAGACCAGTCTTTATGAACACTTTAATGATAGTATTGAGCTTAACACCCTTAATACTAATGATGAGATGAGATAACATCTAATGAGCTATGATATCCTCAAACTAGAAGCCAACTTCCATGACGTATGAGATGAATGAAATGGAACTTTATACTGAGCACCGATAGGCTAGATATGAGCGGTGATGCCTTCTTTTGGGAAGGGGGGGGGGNNNNGGGAGGGGGGGGGGGGGGTTCACGTAACTCTCATGAGATGAGACTTTCTGGATTGCCGGGTATGGGTCACCTTACATATCCTAATCTTCGAACCTATACCAATATAGGGATCTGTTGGGGTTAAATTCCCATGTATGCTTGATTTTTATGGGTCACTTTGGCCGGTGATTCCACCTCTTTTTGGTGTGGGGGAGACACTGGATTTCATGATGCTCACATGATCTATGTCGGTTAAAGTTAAAGTTCCCAATGAACGAATGAGGCCAGCCTCAAATGATGCACATAATGAAATGAATGATACCAAAGGTATTAGGATAGGATAATCAAAAGGTGAGTTAGATTCAAGTAATTACATTAGCTCATTCTTGGTCATTGCACAACGAACCTAATGAAAGTCTTTAACTACATCCTAGGTATAACTGGTGTTTACACTGGACTATGAACGAAATGAAATGGAGTACGTATGAATGAACGAAGTAGACTCTGTGTTTGCTAAGGAAGACTCCCTAGTTGAGGTCCCATATGTTGAGCCCTCATTTCTGGGATGTCTTAATTTTAAGTCCATGATTCCAAGGTCTCATGGAATATGAATGAATCATATTAAAGAAGTTATGTACTACATGCAAAATGTGTTGTATTCTATATGATATGTGGGTAAATGTTATGTGCTGTGTGAAAATGTGAAAAGTATGATGATGTATGTTATTCTCATGGCATAACTTTCCTATACCAAATCTGCAAAGCTCACTGACTTTCCTAATCCAAATTTGGAAACCTTCCTAATCTCAAAATGGCAAGTCCACTGACTTGACTTCCAAAAATCATGTTGTTAGGAAAGAACTATTCTTTTCTCATGCATGTCCGTGGTGTGTGCTTGCATATACCCATACTTAGTACAAGTGTGTACTAACCCTATAATTACTCTACTATTTTAGGTGTAGGCACAGGTGGACGATAGAGCTACATGATCTTCGCTGTAGTTATCCGGACGTTCAGTATTCATCCGGCTTTGGTAGGTTCTCATGCTGTCGAGGATGCTATTGTTTTATTTTCTAGCTTAGTTTTAGAATTGAGCTAGTGGAGCATGTTCCACTAGCGTTTCTTTCTTGTTTTTATTCACACTGTGTATTGGTGCCATTTTGGCAATTATACACTTAATAAGAATTGAACTATTTCTTTCAGTTGCTTATCTCTTAATGTTAGACGGTTGATGGTGAACAATTACGTATTTATGAGAATGATTTAATAATTATTTTAAGAACCAAAAATTTTCAAATTTTCTGCTAAAATTAAACTATGTAAAGTAAGAATGGCGTAACTAGGTTTGTCTGCGACCTCTGACAGGTCAACGACGCCGGTCTCGTCTGGGGTCTTGATTTCAATTGTGAAAAAGTTAGTATCAGAGCGCTAGGTTAAATTCCGAGGAATATAAGTTCATATCAACCACATTGAGTAGTTTCTAAGTCATGGTAGTGAAGTGCACCACTATCCTGGATTAGAGACTGCATGATCCGTTGGAAAATTTCCCTTCTTCTGATCTTATCGTGATTTTCCTAATGTCTGAGTTCTTGGTATTATGAGCGTTTCTAAAATCAATCCTTGTTATTTTTCACAGAATGAACACTTGGAGAGAAAAGAGTCAGAAGAGGGGAGGAGAAGCAACAAGGGGTAATCAGAATCCACCCCAAGCTCCAACTGAAGGAGTGGCCATGCCAGTTAACCCAGCTGGGTTGACTAAAGCTGAGGTGAGGGCATATCTGGCTCAGATGGCACATGCCATTACGATGCAGGCTTAGGGTATGACTGCCCAAGTCAACCGGCAGGATGTTTAGAGAGAAAACCCACCGGTTTGCAGCATGGCTGAAAGGATGCGAGACTTCACGAGGATGAACCCTCCTATTTTCACAGGGTCTAAGACATCAGAGGATCCTCAGGAGTTTGTTGATAAAGTAAATAAGATTCTGGTGGCTATGGGGGTCACAGATACTAAGAAGGCTGAGCTGGTTTCCTATTAGCTCAAAAATGTTGCACAGACTTGTTGCAAGATGTGGCAAGATAGTAGTGTTTTGGGTGGAGTGCCAGTCACCTGGTAGCTGTTCAAGAAGGCATTTCTGGAGAGGTTCTTCCCCAGAGAGAAGAGGGAATCCAAGGTTGAGGAGTTCATCAACCTTAAACAAGGATCTATGACGATCAGGGAGTATTCCCTGAAGTTTGTTATGCTATCAAGGTATGTTACTTTCCTTAGTATTTAATAGCAAGAATGAGGAGAGTACTTAGATTTGTTGAAATTATCCAAGTATTCTACTTTCCTGATTTCGAACCGTAGGGATGAGATGAGCATGTTCCTCACGGGAATCAATAGAAACTTGGAGGAGGAGTGTCGGTCTGCGATGCACCATGATAATATGGACCTTTCCAGGTTAACGGTGCATGTCCAGCAGGTAGAGTACAACCGCAAGAAAAGAGTTGTTCATGATGTTAGGAGGCCTAGGCCTCAAGATCAGGCAGTTCCCAGCCGTGGAGGCCATAGAAACAATTTTGGCATCGGTGAGCAGCCAAGGTTCAAGAAGGGGCAATAGAGTTCTTGGAATTCTAACTCTCAGAGGAGTACAACACCAAGAGGAGACAGACCTGAACCCAAGAGGGGCAATGGAGGTGAGATGCATTGTCCTAAGAAGAACTGTGTTAAGTGTGGTCCAGCTCAAAGTGGGGAGTGCTAACAGGGCACTAATGCCTGTTCGGTTGTGGTCAGAGTGGGCACATGGTCAGAGGCTGTCCATAAAACAGAGGTCAGGCTGGAGGTAATGCTAAGCCTAGGCCTAACCTACAGAGTGAAGCAGCAGTTGAGCCTCCCAAGAGGAACAAATTCTATGCCCTAAAGGGCAGAGAGGAGCAGGAGAAGTCCGCTGACGTGGTCACAGGTATGCTGCAAGTATTCTCCACTTCTGTTTATGATTTACTTGGTCCAGGGTCTACGCTTTCCTTTGTGACTCCTCTCTTCGCTCTTACTTTTAAAATACTACCTGAAATTCTACATGAACCTATACTGGTTAGTACGCCTTTAGGAGAAAGTGTAAGAACTGATAGAGTATACGAGGACTGCCCAATAGTTGTATGTGGTAGGACTATGTGTGCGGACTTGGTTGAACTACCCATGCATGATTTTGATGTTATTCTTGGCATGGACTTGATTCAGACTGGTTATGCTTGCTTGGACTATCGTAGTAGAGTGGTGAGATTTTGCTTCCCAAATGAAGAAGAGTTAGTCTGGGACTGGTGTTTACACTGGACTATGAATGAAATGAAATGGAGTACGTATGAATGAACGAATCAGACTATGTGTTTGCTAATGAAGACTCCCTAGTTGAGGTCCCATCTGTTGAGCCCTCATTTCTGGATGTCTTGATGTTAAGTCCATGACTCTAAGGTCTCATGGCATATGAATGAATGATATTAAAGAAGTTATGTGCTACATGCAAAATGTGTTGTATGCTATATGATATGTGCTATGTGTAAATGTTATGTGTTGTGTGAGAAAATGTGAAAAGTATGACGATGTATGTTATTCTCATGGCATAACTTTCCTATTCCAAATCTGGAAAGCTCATTGACTTTCCTAATCAAAATTTGGAAACCTTCCTAATGTCAAATTGTCAAGTCCAATGTCTTGACTTCCAAAAATCATATTGTTAGGAAAGAGCTATTCTTTCTCATGCATGCCCTTGGTGTGTGCTTGAGTATACTCATACTTAGTACAAATGTGTACTAACCCTATACAAACTCTACTATTTTAGGTGAAGGCACAGGTGGACGATAGAGCTATAGGATCTTCATTGCAGTTATCTGGACGTTCAGTATTCATCCGGCTTTGGTAGGTCCTCATGCTTTCGAGGATTTTGTTGTTTTATATTCTAGCTTAGTTTTAGAGTTGAGCTAGTGGAGCGTGTTCCACTAGCATTTCTTTCTGTTTTTAATCAGACTATGTATTGGTACCATTTTGGCAATTATACACTTAACAAGAATTGAACTATTTCGTTCAGTTGCTTATCTCTTAATGTTAGATGGTTGATGGAAAACAATTATGTATTTATGAGAATGTTTTTATAAGTATGTTTAGAAACAAAAAGTTTCAAATTTTCAGCTAAAATTAACCTATGTAAATTAAGAATGACGTAAGTAGGCTTGTCTGCGACCTCTGAGAGGTCAACGACGCCGGTCTTGTTTGGGTTCTTGATTCCGGTCATGACAGACATCCCTATATTTGGTGAAAGTTTTAGAGTGTCAAATACAGTCCAAAACTGGTAAAAAGACTTTAAATATGTGAGATATAGTACAAAAGGTACAAACGTTCGATAACGACTCCCCAAGGACTGCTTGAAGGATCCTTGAGGAGGACCCAAACATTGGCAAGCAAGCAGCTTGCGGCAGCCAATATTTGGCATCCACCTCGCGTCGCGCATCCAAAGCAAGGAGGGAAAAAAAGTTGCCTCGCAATGCGGGTCCTCCAATAGGTCCATTGCCTCAACTCAAATTTTCAAAAATAAATGTGAAATTACCCCTGCGACGCGCATCCGATTCCCAGATTCGTTCACGTCGTTTTTAAGTCAATTTAAATTCACAAAAGGACCATTTAAGTGATGGATCTTTTCGGTATTTTAGGAGAAGAGTTTATACTGGTTTTAGTTCAGTTTTAAACCACTTTCACGCACTCTTAATCAGAATCAACAAATCCCTCTCAACTCTCTCAAAACTCTCTCTCTATTCAACCACCATTGAAGAACAAGAAAAGCTTGAGGAAGAAGATGAAGACTCCAAGATTTTATTCAAAATTCGTGAAATAATCATCAATAAGGTATGAGTTCTTCCCTTTTGGGATTCGTTTACCCAATAGGTCCTTTCAAAGATGATTCCAACAATTCGATTCCTAGGGTTTTTACTCTACAAATAGGTTTTCTTCCAACATCGAGATTTATAACTAATGATGAATAACTATGATTTTTTATGGTTAATTAAGTATGTATTTGTTTGGTAATTTATATGTAATGTTGGGTTTTTGTGTGAAATATGTTCCTTCTCCAAAAAATGGATTCTATTATGTTATATCTATCACTTAATGTCATGTAAATATTAGGATTGGAACTATAGCTTGAAGGAACTCTTAAATGAGCCCTTTCCCTTAACCCTAACTATGAATTGGTCTTGTAAATGACTAGAATGGTTGGGATTGAATATGTTATTCTGAAATTCACTATATTATTGAATGATTGTGATGAATTGGATGTAAGTTCTTGATGATGATTCCTGGAAGCAATATGTAAGTCTTCTAAAATCATGATTTTGTCTATTATGTTAGAGTTGGCATATAACTTGATGTATCTACAAAATTTAAGTATGTATGATGTTGCTATGCATATATGTTGTCCTATGAATATGTTAAATGTGGAATCAAGGTAAGGATATAATAATGCAAGTTGATGATGTTTACCTTTTATGCCTTACACACTATGATTATGATATTTAATCTCACAAATGAAGGATGTGATGAAAGGAAATTCTCATCTAAACCTAAAGATCTTATGATCATGTTTATACGAGAAGTTAATCTCCTATGGTCTATGATAAGTTTTATGATAAATTATGACTTAAAAGTTATTCAAAAAGGGACTTTAGCTTAGCACCGATGGACTAGATATGATAGGTGTCCCTCTCCTAGTTGGAAGGTAGGTTCACAATGACTCTCATGAGATAGAGGCTGCCATATAATGTGGAACCATGAGTCTCTAATATATCTCCTAGTTCTTGAACTATGTTGCCTCCATAGGAATACTAGCTAGTGGATCCACCTAGAATGCTATTTTCATATTTTGGTTCTACCTTGGCAAGTAGACCACCTTCTTTTGGTGTGGGGTTTCATGACTTCGGACTCCATGTATAGCTCACATGTTCTAATGTCAATTAAGGCGATTGTTCCCTCAAGTAAAATAAAGGAAAAGTAAATAAACATTGACTAGGGTAACTTGAAGAGTCTACTTAGTATAGGTAGGGATATGAGACTCTACCTAGACATTGCACAAGTTGACTCTAAGAAAAGTCCTAGGAGATTTTTCTCTTGTAATATGAATATAAAATGTATAATGCGTATGATATATGATGTTTCTCTTATATGATGTTGACTATGTTAATGAACATGAAATGGTCTATGTTGCTATATGTGATGATGACTACTTATGATGTAAGTTGTATGAAGCAAAACATTGCTTATGGTCTCCTATCTTATTCACTTGATTATGTGGAGTTATGGGGCTTCACATGATCATTGCACTTGTAGGCTTGGGATGGGATTATTGGTAAGTGTTTTGTATGTTATGTTTATATGAACTATTAAACATGAAATTGTTAATATGACTTTATGATGATATGTCTTTGGTTATGATCATGCTTTATGTTGTTGTGATCCTTACCTTGCATATGCTCTCTTGTATGTGTATTAAAGACTTTCAAATGACTTAGCATGCTTTCCAAAGAAATGGTCCTTTTCATGCATGTCCTTCAATGTTTATGTGCATGTACCCATACTTAGTACATGTGGCGTACTAACCCATTACTTTATATAACTACAAATGTAGGGTCCAGCCACTGAAGATTAAGAAAGTCGATTGAAGAAGCTTGGAACTCTTTCTCCAAGTGTTGGTAGGTCATGTTCGGGGATGCTATCTTTTAGTTATTTTGGCTTATGAAGATTTTAGTAGGTTAAGAGATACTCTTTATTTCCTTTTATCATATGGTTTTTATTGTAGTAATGCCTATATGGCATATTAACATTGTATTATCTAAGTTCAAGATTCATATTCTTTAGATGGTTTTTATGTGAGACAGTTCTTAGACTATCGTACGAATGTTTATTATGTTGTTGTAAAGCCTGAGTAAGCTTCCATGTGAGAGGTCTAAGTATACCTCACATAGTATATGTAAAAGTTTTAATTTTCCGTGATTTTTAACCTATGATATGTTATGACTAATGTTAAGAGATTTTCTGAGTCCTCTGTGAGGACGCCGCCGCCGGTCGCATCTGGGGGGTGCTCTCCGGATGTGACAATACAACTCGATTGAATGATCCCTTGATCCAACATTTGTTGTACAAGACTCCTAATAATATCCTTTTTCACTTACTGAAATCTATAACGTCTCTTATTCATAGGTTCAACTCCAGAATGCAACACAATTCTATGATCAAATACACCTCTAGAAAGTGGTTAACCAACATGTTCTTCAAACAACGGAGAAAATTCTGACAATACCTCTAGTAGTTTAGGGTCTTCTTCAGGATCTTTATCAAGTGCTACTTCTAATGGATGCCACTTGTCTTTATTACTTTACTTTGGAATTACTTGAATCATACAAAGCTGAGACTGATTTCCAGAGTGTTTGGTCAGTTTACCAGCAATAGGAGTTAACACTTGAATGCCAAACCCTCTGAGTAAGTGCTTCCATCCCTTATACCAAAACCCCATTGTTATGTTTCTGAAATTCAACTTGATATCACCCAACATAATAGCGCCAATGAACCCCGGCAAAACTCCACAAGAACCTAAAGGTAATAATAGAAAATCAGTAGAAAACTCCGCTCCTTGTAGTATCCATGTCACAAATGTCATCTTGTTCACATGCATATTACCATTTGCTGCGACTACCATCTCAGGTTTATTAGACTTCACTTCAGACCCAATTGCTTTACTAGATCAGGGGCAATGAACTTACGAGAACTTCTTGTATCAATTAATATGTGTAATGTCATTTTCGAGTGATAACCAGTCCCCTTCAAGGTTCTAAATCCCAAAGATCCATTTAACGCATGCATACAGATCTCCATCTGTTCCACAGGTGGCCCCAACTCTAGTTTTTGGAAAAATTCACAAGTACCCCCTCAACCTATGCCCGAAATCTGAAAGACACACTTATACTATACTAAGGTCCTATTACCCCCCTGAACTTATTTTATAAGTAATTTTCTACCCCTTTTTAGCCTGCGTGGCACTAGTTTGAAAAAAAAGTCAACCATCGTTTGGCCCACAAGATAGTGCCTTTTTAAGGTTAAAAAGGGGTAAAAAATATTAATAAAATATGTTCAGGGGGTTAATAGGACCTTATTATAGTATAAGTGAGTCTCTGAGATTTCGGGCATAGGTTGAGGGGGTACTTGGGCATTATCCCGTAGTTTTTCATTTTGTTGCTCTTGTAATTCTCCACCTTGTTCCAGCATTGAATCATGCTCTTTAAATAATTCTTCCACTTCCAACAAATACAACAAATTGGAATTTTTACACTTACGCCCATGCATGTGCTTTTCATTGCAAAAGTAACATCGATCATTTGCCTTTTTTTCATTCATCTTCTCTATGCTCAAAGTTCTTCTATTTACTGCCTTAGAAAAACTGGAAGTATTTTTACCGGGTGTAGATAACAGAGGCTTATTTGTTACCAATCCTTTGTTTCATGAATATTTTTGCACCCATTTGAGACAGATTAGATATTGGCCATCTCACAGCAGTTAAGTATGCTTCTTGCTTTCTTGCAGTCCTGTAGACCTGTATAAAGAAGTTTGATTGTTGATATTCACAACAATGTTCAGCTCATGTTTTAATCTTCCAACAAATCAACTGATTGCATTCTCTTGTGAAAAATTCACCCTAGTCATATGTCTTTCAAACGCTAATTGATATTCCTTAACGCTCCCCACTTGTTTGATCTTATTGATTTCCTCCATGGGATCATCAAAATCTTTCCCAAATCTCTCCACCAGAGCCATCACATACTCATTCCAAGTAGTTGGTTGTAAGTACTTTCTGAATCTCATGAAAGAAAGATTCCATTGGATGACTTCTCCTTCTAAATTCATTGCAAATGCAACTACTGTTACTTTTTCCTCTACATCTACATTTTCCTTGGAGAAATATTGTTCAATCTTGAACATCCACGATCTCAAATCTTCAGCTGCAAACTTGAGGAATTCCATTCGGTACCATCTTGAGAAGTTTGAATGACGGGTGTTATAACTGGTAGGACTCCTGGGTCTGTGAATTCTCCTTTCAAAGTGGTGAATTCTCTCATCAGAATGTGTTACAGTCAAAGGACCACCTTCCATAGGAGTTTTCTCTCTCCCAGATTCTCGATTAGTGACCAACTGTTCCTTCAATTCCATGACCACTTGATCAAATCTCTTCGGGTTTGTAACTTCCCCTGCCAACATTCCACTTATTTTGCCAAATTCTGCATCATTTTCTTGAATTCCCCCATTTCTATTGGAGAATTATTAGCAGATCTTGTTCCTTTCTCCATTACCAACGTTACTTGATAGCAGGAATTCACAGTGAATTCGAGGATCGAAGCATTTTTTCAGGATTTCTCGAGACAACACTTAGTAATGAAGAATAATAGGAAGAGAGAGTTTAGAAAGAGAGATAGATATCTGTATATTCAATATGATGAATGTAACTGCTAATTAGAATGTCTATTTAAAAAGACTTGAGTGACTTATCCCATCTAAAAAATTCAATTACAACTAACTTCTAACTAGCTACGACTACACTGATTATTGTAGCTTAACAATGCTTAACTAACTTTGTCAACTAACTTTTGAATTCCCAAATCACTGTAACAGTTTGCCTCAAAATGGTTCCTAGAAAAGATGTTTTAAGTTATATCGTGTTGGTTATCTCAACAGATGAAGAGGGAATCTTTCCATGGAAGATGATCTGTGGATCCAAAGCACCTAATGTAAAAATGCCTGTGTAACTTTTTGAACCTTAGATGGTATCAGTGGTATTAGTGACACTATCCTAATCAATGTTTTCAGCAAGATTACGAAAGAGGAAATTTATCTCAAGGATTTATTCACATATAGCTTCCATTAATGTATACGCAGATATAACAGGCTTGGTTGGTAGGGATAGCGAAATAAAGAGATTAAAAAGAGAAAAGCTTTGTAAGAAGAAGACTTTTAATGCATAAACATGTGATATTATCACAACAGAGGCATCTTTGATAACTTTATCACTTCAATGCATAAACATGTGTTAAAAAATTGCCAACTATGCCTCTCTATACTTTTGTTGACGTAATTTCTTTTGACGACACCATTTTTCCATCAACAGAAGTAATTTTTGAAGATAGAAAAATGACGCTACACACTTCATTCAATACACTGCAAACATGAATTCTTCCTTTCCAACAAAAAACATATCTAAGGCAAATCAAGATTACTTAAAAGATACGTCTACCACTTAATACATATTTTCTTTAAAGAAATAGCTGTAATATTATTGGTTGAGATCTTAGGAAAAAGTCCAAAAACTGATTAAACATCATTAAAAACTGTGTTTATTTATCCTTCTTACAACTTATCTAGAAGTGATTGTATCTTCTTGTGTAATTCCTTTGCCTTCGCTGCTTCTTTCTCCTTCCCATAATTAATTTATGCTCCATCTCTATGATGATTCTTCCAAGCCACATCGGTTTTCCACTTGAAATCATGAAATATATTATGGATAATCCAATACATAGTCCACTTCAATAGCCTATAAGAGCACCTTTCCAAAAGTCACTCTGAAAGTTAGAATTGCTTTCTTCATTATCTAGTCCACATATGGTATCATTTGTATCTAATAACCGAGCATCGCCAACAAGAAATTTACCAACAAGAAACTCCAGTGCCTGCTGCTGAAATGCTAGATAGAGAAAAATTCATGATTATTGAAGTATGGAAACATGTAGACTTCCTATCTAAGGGCTACATTCTGAGTGTTTTTTAGGATGACTTATATAATGTTTATAGTGCAACGACAACTTTGAAAGAGTTTTGGTATGCACTTGAGAAGAAATATAAGACAGAAAATGCATGCTTGAAAAAGTTTGTGGTCGCAAAGTTTTTAGACTATAAAATGGTAGATATAAAAACGTTGGATCACAAGTGCAAAAACTTAAACTTATTTTCATTATCTCATTGCTAAAGATATGGTAGTAAATTAAGATTTTGAAGTGTCTTCAATGATCAAAAAGTTACCTCCTTCGTGGAACGACTTCAAGAATTATCTAAAGCACAAGAATAAGGAAATGAAGCTTGAAGATCTTGTGATTGGGCTCAAGATTGAGGAAGATAACAAAATCGTCAAAAATAGGTCTAATAAGAGTTTGGCAATAATTGGAGTTAATATTGTTGAAGAAGCTCCTACCAAAGACAAGAAGAAAAAGAAGTACAACGGACAGAAGTTAGAATAGGCCAAAATGAAATTCAAGGGCAACTGTTACAATTGTGTTAAGGCTGGTTATAAGTCTTCTGACTGTCGTACTCCAAGAAAGGACAAAGACAAAGGCAAATGCAAAAGTCAAGCAAACATCGTGGAAGAGATGGAAGATGCAGATGAGTTGTGTGCAATGATCTCAGAGAGCAACTTAGTTGAAAACAAAAACATAGTTTCAAATCTGGTATAAATAATTTGAAGATCACTACCACAACAAAGTCATAATTTTTTTACACACAATATTGAACGAAAATAATTCAGCTAATAAGAAGATAGGTGAATCCAAGAAAAATAATGATAAAATAGATAGGAAATCGAAGAAACTAAAAAGATAGATGCATACCGAAGTTAAGAAGGTTGATTACAGTGAAACCTGAAAGAAAACAATCAGATTTAATAGTTCAGCTAACTTTATTTTTACAACGTTAAATTAATCAAGAATAGTTTAAAGTATATCATACACATATTTTTACCAAGGGAAAACCTCTAATTTCACGAAGAGGGGAAAAACTTTTCTTTGTCGTTTTCCCCTTTTCTTGTTGTTTCTTGTTGACACTTATCCTGATAAAGAGCAAAATTTTACATACCCTTAATAGTGCGAACAAATTCCATGAAGATAACAACCTATAGCTGAACCATCACCGATGACATCGGTTAATTTAATGAACCCGTGTATTACAAATGATCAGAATAATATTTGTGAACTTGATCACTCCAAATAAAATGAGTACGACATATCATCAAACACTTTGAGGGCATTTTTCCACTTCAATAAATAAGAAACAAATAGCAAATAAGTGCAATAAGCAAAGAGTGATAGGAAGAAAGAACTTACCAAAATTGAGAGTTGAGATCCGACACAGAACAGAATCCGATTTTTTATTTATCTACATCAAATACGTACAGCTTGCAACAGTAAAAATAGGAAAAGAACAATCAAACAAAAGCATACGGCTTTTTAGTTATCTTTATTTAGAAATTTATTAATGTGGATCTATTTCTTATTCGACCGATAATTGATTTAGTCAAGCATTTTAAGTAGCGTGTTTGCTTTGATATAATTATAAGATATTGAATTTTTGAGGCTCTTGATATTTAGAATGAAACACGATTTTTTTCTAAAAATAACTTGGTTTCTCATTCGATTTTTAAAATCCACATTAGGTTTCCTATTAATTTGAATCCTCGTCGTGTAAGGCTTATTAAAGACAGAATAAACCAAGTTCTTGCACGGAGTGTCCCTCCAAGTATCATTTTCTTGAACCTAAAAGAATTAACGCAGTTATTTGAATTATCAAGTAATTGCAATGAGTCTTGCTGTGGAAATTTCAATGAAAGCTACTTAAGAGACAAATCCCTTTCACTTTGAATTTTCATGTTGAAATAAATTATTTATGAAGTTTACTATCAAAAAGAGAGAGGAAAGGGGGAAATCAAGTAAGGAGACTGCTGCCTTCATATCAAATCATCGATCAATTCCAAGTTTACAAAATGTTATCATATCAAATCATCGATCAATGCACAAGTTCTTCTAGGAAAATGTCAAAAATATACTTTCTGCGTCCAAAAACAATCCGAGGTTTAATACATCGAATTTACTATTTTAGAAGTAGGTAAAATGTGTGGCAGCAGAGTTTTTTTAGGCTCAAAGTGAATCAAAGGTTCACTTCCATTTCCACATTTTTGTTGTCATAATTAACAAGTACGTTAACAATACTATCATCATATATTTATATAAAGGAGAATCCTAGGACCGCCTACGTGGTGCCACCAAAAATCAGAGTTTCATTTTAATTTATTTATTTTCAAAAATAGCCTTCATTTTTTTATAAAGAGTTGCGAGTTTTATCAAAAAAATGTGACTCTTATGAAAGGTTGTGACCTTTTCGAAGGGTTGTAATTATTCCAAAGAGTTGTAACTTTTTCAATAAGACAACAATCATTTGCTCACACTACCCTTTTTTGTCTATAAATAGAGGATTTTTCTCTAATTTTAAAACAACGAAAAGTTTGAACTGTTTTTTCTTTCTTCAAGACAATTAAATATTTGTGTATTTTGATCCTGTTGAACATTGACTCACTGACACCATTATTTTTGTATCAATACACTGGTGAACAAAATTATTCTATCCTAAGAGGATTTATCCCTTTAAACATCAAGTATTAAAGGAAAACAATTTCCTTAAGGGGACACCGTGCATTCAATAGACTCAATTTTTTTCATTCGATTTTTGAAGATCCTAATATGATTTTTATATTCATTAATTTATGCTTATATTATTAATTACAATTTTTGAGTACATGCTTTAAACTTTCACTACTAAAAAACAGCTAAAAACAACGGAAGATAAAGCGATGGACGACGTAGTTCCAAAAAGCGATGCCAATAACCACACTTTCCGTCGTTTTTAAATAAAATTTAATTTTTTTTTGAAAAAGCGATGGACAGCATCGCTTAGTCGGTCGCTTATTTTGCGCCATGTATATATATATATATATATATATATATGTATATATATA
>NC_028648.1:54240511-54303744 GCF_001406875.1 Solanum pennellii | reverse complement strand
ATATATATATATATATATATATATATGATGAATAATTAATTATTTTATATATATAGCAACGTAGTCCGTCGCATTATATTAAAAATAAATATTTATTAATTTTAAAAAAGCCATACTGTCTGTCATTTTTTATTAATTTAAATTCTTTCATTATATTTTTAAATAAACGACGGACGGTATTATTTAGTCCGTCGCTCTTTGGTCAAAATGTTGGTCAGGTGATGCATTATCTACCTGTCATTCCCTAGGTTAAAGAGGTTGCATCGATGAGGTCTTCCCCATATATGAGATGGAATCGTGAATATAGAAGGTCGTCGAATGTCTTATCTCATCCGTCTGATGGTGAAGCGTGGAACCAATTTGATAATGTATATCCTGATTTTTGCTAGTGAACCAAAAAATGTTAGATTCGGGTTGTGTTAAGATGGAATTACACCATTCTGTAATGCAACTTTGCCTTATTCATGTTGGCCGGTATTTCTTACTCCGTATATCTTCCTTCTGAAATGTGCATTACCAGTCCCTACATCATTCGAAGTTGTGTTATTCTAGGTACCCATAATCCAAAAGGCTTGATTGATGTGTATCTACAACCATGATAGATGAGCTCAAACAATTGTGGTTTGAAGACGTTTTTACTTATGATAGATCAACTAAGCAGAAATTTTTGCGTACTTTTTTAATACGGACTATTAATGATTTTCTAGGGTACGGGATGTTGTCTGGCTGGATGACGGTTGGAAAGATAGCATGTCCGTATTGCTTGGAAAATAGTAAGGCATTCACTTTAAAGCATGATAGAAAAATGCATGGTTTGATTGTCATCGCAAGTTCGTGCACTGGATTATGAGTTTAGAAAGATGAAAAATGCATAGAGGAAAAATAAGGTGGAAAGTGACCCCACCTCCGTACTTACAGAGCATCAAATTTGTAAAAGAGTTTCTCAATTACCTAAAGTTACAAAAGCTTCACCTTCTAGACTTCCTGGATATGGTGTTGAACATAATTGGACCAAACAAAGTATAATATGGGATTTGTCTTATTGGAAGGTCAATCTGATACGACATAATAGTGATGTGATGCCCATTGAAAAAAATTATTTTAAAATTTTGTTAACACAGTGATGGATGTTAAGGGTAAAAAAAAAACAATCCAAAAGCAAAAATGAACTTAAAGAATATTGTAGGAAAAAAGAGTTATGGTCACATAAATTACCTAATGGTCGAATAGTTAAGCCAAAAGCTCGCTTTTCATTCACATTGGATGAGAAATGTGAAATTTGTGAGTGGGTTAAAAATTTGAGGATGCTGGAGGGCTATGCTTCGAATTTAGGAAAGCGAACAGATAAAAGGAAGATATGAATGATGGAAAATTGATAAGTATGAAGAGTCATGATTGTCATGTGTTCATGGAAACTCTAATTCCTATAGCTTTTAGCCATCTACCAGAAAGGATATGGAAACCAATCACAGAGCTAAGTCATTTTTTATAAAGACTTGTGTTATGGAAAGTTGTTGGAGAGATGGAGGAAAATATTGTTGTTATTACACTACTATGTTGGAGAAGATATTTCCATGTGGTTTCTTTGATGTGATGGAGCATCTTCCAATTCACCTTGGACAAGAGACCCGACTCGGAGGTCCCGTTTAAACAAGATTGATGTATCTATTTGAGATACTCACTAAGTTATATATTCACCAATTTTTTTATTAACATATATATACACATATACATGCAGAAAGATAGAAGATCCAATCAAACAATAAATAAAGGGGAAAGATATGTTATCAAATTGCATAATAATAAGTGTTGATTAACAGACTAAATACTTGAATGTAAAATGATCAGTTTGTTCGTAAACACATGGTATAGTGAAGCCATCTATACATGCTTTTCTGAATGACTATACAGCTATGTAAGTGTGCAATCACTAAGTATTTAATAAGATATTCATGTTATACTAAATTAAATTACTTTGAAATAACAATCACCTAGGTTTATGATGAATCCTCAAGTGTCCAACATTTGCAATTGTTGAAAGAAGTAGAACTTGGACCGGAATCTCAAGTATTGACAATGAATAAATATTGTGTCAATGGGTTTAAGTTTCAAACTAAAGAAGTTTCTGGGTACAAGAAAAAAATTAATAATTGTGTCTACATACAAGGTGATGTTGACGGTATTGGCCAAACTATTAAATATTATTCAATAATATAACTAAAGTTAAGCACACCAGGAAATACAAATTTTATGATCCTTTCATCATTGCACAAAATTGTATTACGCTTCATATCCATTGCGTAGAGGCAAAGTTGATTGGTGGATCGTTATAAAAAGTAAGATTATGGGAAGAATTGAAATTGACTATGTGTTAGATGTGGCGTCTCAAAATGATGTTGCAATTTTTCAACAACAAATTGATGATGAATTGGAAACCACACTAGAACATACTTAACACATATTAGAAGAAGTATCGAATGATAAGTTACTGATTGTTGTGAAAGAAATGTCTGAGAATGAGGAAATTGATAATTTGATGATGAAGAATGAGACAATAATGTAAATGAAACAACGGAGGAGGAACAATGGGACAATGATGGAATTGAATTGCAGGATCTATTTCTTCTATGTCTAAGCGCATCAGCCATGAGACACATGTACTTTTTGTTCCATTTGGTACGGAAGATCCCCAAAAATGTTATCCTAATTTCCGTCAATCAGTCAGTTCTTCCTCTACTTCATAGGCATTGCCTTTAGTACAGTACAAGGACCTCCTTTACATGCTATTCTTTGATGATGACCCTTATCGGTAGGTAACCCATCTCCAAAGGTTCATCTCTCGGTTATCTTTCATGAGGATTAGAGATTCTAGTAGCGAGCAGTCAGATGCTATGGACGGTACGCCTCCATTGACTAGCATTATGAGCATGTATCAGCCTCAGCAACAACTACACCTAATGCGACTCCAGATGATGGAATGCCTTCTCTAGTTCTTCACCAGATTGACAAACTTGGTAGAGTCATGATTCAGCCGGATGGATCATCGTAAGTTTGTTTTGTTATCTACTTATTAGTTTATTTTATTTGTTTCCTATACTTTAATATATTATTCATGAACTAACATATTTATTATCTATTTTTCAGGTGGCATACGGCAAAGAATGTTATCGGGGCTTTCAAAGAAAGTGTTAGGAGACCCTATACACAGGCTTATCACCCCTAGGGGAGATCCCAAACGGTATACGCCAGACATTAATTACATTAAGGTATATATTTTTTTAGATAAGTATAGTATACTTTACTTGTTTTTACTATCTAATTAACATTATTTAATACCTTTATTTATACTATGTTTACTTGGGAGTCAAGACACAATTAAGTCATTTTGACCATATTTGATAGGAAGGCATCCACCAGATTGTCTGCCTGGCTAAAGAAAGTTCGGGATGACGGTGAACGCTCAGATTGGATGTTGTCGCGTGTTCATGATGAACTGTGTCTGTATTGGAACACAGACAAGTTTAAGGCAATATTAAACAAAGCCATAAAGGCTAGAGTCAGTCTTAAGGGTTGCTTGTTGCACACCGAAGGTGCCCGTTGACCAATTGCAAGAGAGATGGTAAGTTCTAATTCAAAATTTTTAATAAATAATTAGTTGATTCATATATATCGTTATAAATTTTAGCTTTTTGTTTATAGAAAAATGAATTGGGGCGTACTCATATTGCACCACAGGTTTTGAAGAAGACTCATATAAGGAACAAAGAAAATGAGTCAGATCCAGACGTCTGGATGGAGGAAAGAGCCATACAAATTTTTATAAGTTAAGTAATATGAATAATATATATTAATAGTGAATATAGATGTTTAATATGCAAAATAAGTTGCAGGATTACGTCACTCATAATGTAGATAGTTTGGTTTAAATGACACCTCAACTTTCCACCCAATTTGGACAAAAAAAAAGTAGAGTCTATGGTCTAGACTCTCAAAATTTATGTAAGATGACTCCAGTTAGGATTACAAGGATTTAGATCGTCTAGTCAATCCGAGGCCCTTGACGGTGTTCAGATTGCTTCTATTTCAGATCAAATAGCTAAAATTACATGGCACTGGCAGAGCGAAGCAAAAGAGAGTAGTTGAACAAGAAAGCATGAAAGCAACGGTTCATAAAATCAAAAAACAAGTGATGAACCTGTCTTGCATAGACCTACTACATCTACTCCCGATGACACCTATGACGTTAGTTCTAATGATGATGATGCTTGTGTAGGAGCCACTCCCTAGGTAGTTTACATCTGTTGACATTTATGCATATTTTGTAAATTTAAACATATTTCGAACCAAATTTTGAAAGACTTTATAAGTCTTTAAATTTTGATTTAGATACTTCCAAATGTTATTTTGAATTTCTTGTTTTTTTGTGTAGATTGTTTGTATAATTTTGTGTTTGAATTGTCTATATAGTATATATAAATTGGATTGAATTTAATTTGTAGGTGGGCAGCAGAAACTGGCAAAAAAATTGCAGACAAAGCGACGGATAACGTGGTTTTGTCCGTCGTTTTTCTTGGTTTTAATTTTTTTTAAAACCTAGAAAAGCGACGGACAATGTCATTTATTCTGTTTCTTTTCTATATCTGCAAAAAATAAAATTTCCACAAAAGCGATGGACTACTTCCTTTTGTCTGTCGCTTTTATGAGATTTTCAAAAATCAAATTTCAATAAAAGCGACTGATTACGTCGCATTATGGAAATTAAAAAAAAGGAAATTAAAACATAGTGATTCCGTCTTTTTGTTAAAAAATATTTACCAATTTGCGACACAATCCATCGTCTTTTAGAGAAAGTGTCTGTCGCTTTTGGAAAAGCGTCGAGCTAAAAAGCCACAGACGTAATTGCGTGCATGACCGTCACTTTTGGCCAAAAAAGAAACAGATTGCGTCGCTTTTGTCCGTCTATTTCTTTTTGTAGTTTTTCAATAGTGCATGAAAGTAAGGAATTCCATACTGCTCATCCTATGTGGGCCCATCTGCGAGGATTATATGGGGGTACATCTTTAACCCACCTCCGACAATTGACTATTAAATTTGACACTTACAAAAAGAGTCATGATCAAAATATCCAACACACCTTAAGGTGGTGTCAAATATGATAGCTCAACTCAAGAGTGCCGTACATGTTCTTTCAAATGAGCAATAAGTTCAAGCAGTGATTCGGTATCTTCCTTATAATTGGGAACATTTGAAGGTTAACTTGACCCATAATGATAGCATCAAAACTTTTTCCGATGTTGAAAGCCATGTTGAACTTGAAGATGAGCGTCTTGGTTTTGCTAAAGCTGTTTCAAATGCCTTTGTGGTAGAGTCAAGTGGTACAAAATCTTCAGGAATTAAGCGCAAGAAAAATTGGAAAAGAAATGGGAAAGACAAAGAGACTGGAGAAGGACCCTCTAAGAAAATGAAGAAACCAAACTCTGAGAAAAGAAAATGTTTATTCAACAAAAGAGACAAGAGTAAAATTAAGTGTTATAATTTCCAAGAATTGGGGCATTTTTCTCGTGAATGTACCGAGCCAAAAAATGTATCATTTCTAAACGCATCTCTAAGTGCTACATATGTTTCTAGCACTTCTTTACTAACTAAATCTTATCCTATGTGGATTGTAGACTAAGAATCAACCGACCACATGAGTCGAGATAGAGAGGAATTTGTGAAGTTTCATCAAATTTCATCTAAATCAAGGTGAATATATGAAAGAAATAATTCTAGGCTTGAAGTCAAAGGTATAGGCACTTGCAAAGTGGACTTGCGTAGTGGTTGTTCCTTGATGTTGCATCGCATCCTATATGCTCTAGAGATTTGACGAAACTTAGTATATGTGTATGTTTTTCTAGACGTTGGTTTTGATTTATTTTTTAGTCGTAATGGTGTTAGAATAACTCTAGATAATGTTTTATATGGTTTTGGACTATGTTATGACTGTTTTATCATTTTATATTGTAATACTTTGACTTATGACTATTATGTTTACCATTGTGTAATGACATGTTATTCTAGTAACAATGATATTGATGTTATTACATGACATGATAGATTAGGTCACATAGGGCAATATCGAATAAATAGGTTATCTATAACTATGGGCTCCATCGTTATAGAAATGCCAACGAGGGGAAAATCTGGGCTAGAAAAACCTTTTCATAGTATTTTCATTTTTTCTACCTTGTCCAAATTTTGGAGGAAATCAGAGTCATCAAGGTATAGGGAAATTTGATAGCAATCGGGTGGAGTAAATATAAAATTGATTAATAATCGGTTAGGTAGCTCGCTAAGGAATCCGTACGACTTTACGAAAATGAATTAGATAAATAAATCTCCGAGAAACGATCTCAACGTTAAGAGTATTTTATGAGCGTAGTAGGATAAAAGTATGTGTTAACAAGGGAGAACTAAAAATTCTCCAAAAAGTGTTCTATCTCAAATCGTGTCGCTGTAGTGTGGAATTATGTTGCTACAGCGGGATGAGTGCCGATGTAGCGGACGAGACGGGGATTGAAATTATCGATTTTGGGGATTTTTCAAGCAAAAAATTACCGGGTCGAGAACTGCCGCTATAGTGGGATTGGTGCCACTGCAGCGACGCTGCTACAATAACACGGGTACTGCTGTAGCGGAGCAATCGCGAATAAAGTCATACATAAAACCCCTAAACAATCTTATTTGGCACTTTTTGGCTTTTAGAGCTAAAATACAACCCCTGGGCTATTCCGACTCCTTTCTCACTATTCTTGAAGCTAAATGTAAGCTTTCATCCTTGAATTCACTTTTCGATCCGTAGAATGGAATGGAATGGGTCAATAATGATGGGGACGGGTTTCTTGATAGATTCTATGGTGTAATTAACACTAAATTGACTAGTAGGGATAATGGGTTTGATATAGGGTTCATAGAATTGTTAGTATTAGGGTAATTAGTGATTTTCTATTAATTCCCATGTTATGGTGATTAATTGTAGACCAAGAACAAGCAAAACTAATTCAGAAAGCGAAGGGCAAAGTTTCTTACACTTTCAAGCTTGTTTCAAGGTAGATGATGGATGTGATTTCATGAATTGTGTGATGTGTTGATGTTCTTGCTCCATTATGATACTTGTATGTATATGAATATCGCAATATTGAACATGTTGTTGTAATCGAGATAAATGAAGAATATATTCATGAAATCATGATATAGTTGTATGATCTTGATGATGTACTTCTGATTGGAATTGTGATTGTGTGATTGGGGATCGGATTGTCACGTTCTGGAAAGCTAACTTAGATCTAATTTCTAAGTTTCGGTATAAATATTGGATTGGGTTGCCACATTTCGACACAAATATGGGATCAAATTGCCACGTTTCGGCAAAGTAACTGGGATTGTGTACCACGGCGGTGCACTAACAATTTGAGTTTGGGTTCTATTAGAGAACCAATGATGTGTAAAATATGTAAGATGTATTGTCAAATTGTTATGTTGACAATGTTGTTATATTGATATATATATATATATATATATATATATATATATATATATATATGCAAGTGATTATAATGTTATTCGACTTGTATTATTATATCACTAGTGGCATAGCCACGTGATCCTACCAGTACACGGTGGTTGTGTACTGATTTTGTATTTGCTCGTCTTTTTGTTGAGCAGAGGGCATCTTCAATTGGCTGTTGACAGAACTCACTTAGGTGATTAGAGATTATCCCATCGACTTCAAGGGTGAGCTGCATCTTCCAGGCTGCCATAAAGTTATTTTAGTCTATGTCCACCACTTTCGGACTTAGACCATTGTTTTAGTAATTTGAATAGTTCATTAGTATTTTCCTGTATAGATTTGGTTATCGTTAGTAGTTTTGGTACACTGACTTTCAGATTCTAGGTTTAACTTCCACAATATTTTAGTTGTTTGATCGTTTGTTTAGTAATTTAACTTTGCTTTTGTAACTTAATGTCTTATGGGTAGCATACTTGCTTTAGTTGGATGGTAGAAGTGGTTCTCCAACCGGCTTGCAAGTGTGGGTACCAATACCGATGGGTTTTGAGTTGTCAAAAAGTTGGTATCAGAGCCTAGTTATTTGATCTCTATGTACTGAAATGAGTCTAATAAAGTCTCGTAGAACGGTACAGGGATGCCTTAAATTTTATTCAAGAGGCTATAGGACTTTAGGAAATCTAAAGTTTTCTCCTGTGTCCTTCGTGTTATGACTTGATTGCAATTGCTATCCGTAGATTCAAGTTGGTATCTAACTTCCTTCGCTCTTCTGTCTACAAATGGTTAATACTAGGTTTAACGACGTTAGGCTTGCTCGAGTTAAGGAACTTGCAGTAAGAGTTCGCGATCATGGAAGAGGGAAAGGAAGATCTAAGGGTAGAGGCAGTGGGAGAGTGGGGCCTGTTGTATATGAGGTGTCGATGGACAATATTCTGATGAATGAGAACCGTCTGACACACAATAAAGATATAGAAGAGGAAGTTGATATTAAGGGTGTTAAGGAAATTGAACAAGAGGACGGAGTACATGCTGCAGCTACATGGATCCCTCCCATCGATCCATTTTTAGCTCAACAGATCATGTCATTCTTGAAAGGGATGGCTGGTCCGGTAATGCTTCCACCCACTCAAGCCCTTACTAACCCTCTGGTAGCTAGGAAAGCACCCCGGATGGGTGAAGTGGGAGGTAATTATGCCTCTTCCATCCCTTTTTGAGTTCTATGATATCGGTAATGAGCATGATATGTTGACCAAGTTTCTGAAGCTTAAGCCATCGGTATTTCTTGGTTTTGAGAGTGAAGATGCTTATGACTTCATCTTGGATTGTTATGAGAGGCTGCATAAGTTTGGTTATTGTTCACCTACATGGGGTGGAGTTCGTGTCCTTTTAACTTCAAGGTGAGGCCAAGCAATGGTGGAGATCTTACATGGAATGTAGATCTTCTACATTACCTCGACTTACTTTGACGCAATTCCATGCCTTGTTTCTAGAGAAGTATCTACCTAAGTCCTTGAGATATATTAAGAAGGACGAGTTTATGGCCTTAGAGCAAGGTGGTCTGTCTGTGACTGCTTATGAGGCCAAGTTTCCCACTTTATCCTGATATGCTACACAGTTGGTTAATACTAAAGAGGAAAGGATCTGATTTTTTGTTAGATTTGAATTAGGAGTTACAGGTTTTGTTTGTTCACATGACTTCTGCAGTAAAGAGTTTCAATGAGGTGACAAACTATGTTAAGAAAGTATAGGGGGTGAGGCGAGTCGGTCAAGCCAAGCCATTGGCTAAGAGGGCCAAGAATTATGGAAATTTTTAGGGCTCCTATGCTAGAGGATTCGGTCGACCAAAGCTCACGGCCAAACCAATTCAGTTTTCCATGCCTGCCTCTACAAGTAATTATTTAGGTACTCCTTAAAATAATTTTAGGATAGTCAGAGTATTGCGCATGCGACGAGCAACAGACCATCTGGTGATTGCACTAGCTTTAATTTTGGGTAACATGGAAAATGAGGAGAGAATGTCCATACCGCGTGGGTTAAAGTCCAGACAACTGCCTTCTAGATAAATGGTACCGTGGGGAATGGTAATAATGGTAGAGATTGACCACAAAGCGGGCGAGGAGGTAACCAGCGAGGCCGCGGAGGTAGAGAAATGGGTAACGGAGGTAAAGGTAATGTGCAACCAGGCAGGGAGGTATCTCATGTTTATAATAAAGCCCAGTGTTATGCTTTTCCGGGAAAAAATAGGTGGCATCCAATGCAGCGATCATAGGTATTATTCTTATTTGTGACTGGATGGATAATATGTTATTTGATCTGGGTTCTACTTATTCTTATGTGTCTGTGAGATTTGCCTCTGAACTTAATATGATGTCTCTACCCCTGTCTGAGAGTCATTTATAATCACCCACGTCTATCGTGCTTACCCCACTTTATTTATGAGATTTCAGACTTGGGCTGATTTGGTGATTTTTGATATGGCTAACTTTGATATTATCTTAAGCATGACTTGGTGTTCCTCCTATCATCTTTGTTCTTAATTGTTATACTAAGTCTTTGACTCTAGAAATTCCAGGAAGGGAAAGATTTGAGTAGGAAGAGATGTACAAACCTAAGCATGCTAAGATTATATCCTCCAATTGGGTTAGTGAACTTGTAGAGCAAGGTTTTTTAGCTTATTTGGCTCATGTAAGGGGTGTTGAGATTGAGGTTCCATACATTGGTCTATTCTTATGGTGTCCGAGTTTGGTGAAGTATTTCCCAATGACTTGTCAAGCATGCCTCAAGATAGATACATATATTTTCGTATTGACTTAAAGCCTGACACTCGTCCCATTTGAATTCCTCCGTATCACATTTCTCCAACAGAGTTTAGAGAGCTTAAGGATCAAATCCAATAACTCTTTTTATTTGTCCTAGTGCTTCCCATAGGGTGCTCTGATTTTGTTTGTCAAGATGAAGGATGGTAGCATGAGGATGTGTATAGACTACCGGCAATTGAATAGAGTCATTATTCGGAATAGGTACCCCTTGCCTAGAATAAATGTTCTCTAAGATAAATTGCAAGGTGCAGTGATCTTCACTAAGATTGATTTAAGATCTGGGTATCATCAATTACAAATTAGGCCAGAATATGTACCCAAGCTGATGTTTAGGATTCGTTATAGGCATTATGAATTTTTGGTGATGTCGTTTGGTTGACTAATGCGCCTGCAGCCTTAAGGTTGATTAATGAGGTGTTCAAGAAATATATAGATTCCTTTGTGATAGTCTTTATTGATGATATTTTGGTGTATTCGAGAAGTAAAGAAGATCATGTGAACCATTTCCATACTATTTTTGGTGTACTTGGGAAGAAAAAGTTATATGCAAAATTTTCCAAGTGTGAATTTTTGTTTGAATCGGTCTCATTTTTGGGACATGTAGTGTCAACTGAAGGGGTAAGGATAGATCCTCGAAAGATTGAAGAGGTTAAGAATTGGGTACTACCTGGTACAGTTATGGAAATTAGGGTTTTCATGGGATTCACTAGTTATTATTATCGTTTTGTTAAGAATTTTGCTTCAATTGCTACTCACCTTACAAATTTTACCAAAAAAGAGGTACCTTTTGAATGGACTGAGAAATGTGAGGAGACCTTCCGAAAGCTTAAGACTCTTTCGACCACCATCCCATCCAAGAATTATCTCTTTAAGGTAAGGACTTCATTTTTTATTTTGATGCTTCACATTCTAGTTTGGGTTCCATGTTGATGTAGGATAAGAATGTCATAGTTTATTCCTCGCAACAATTGAAGGTGCAGGAGAGGAATTATCCCACTCACGACTTGGAGTTAGCGGTGGTAGTATTTGCTCTTAATATCTAGAGACATTACCTTTGTGGTGTTAAGTGTGATTTATTTACAGAGCATTGTAGTTTGCAGCATGTAATCACTCAAAAAGATTTGAATTTTAGACAAGGGAGATGGATGGAGTTACTCAAGAATTATGATGTGACCATTAAATATCATACTTGCAAGGCTAATGTAGTGGCAGATGCCTTTAGTAGAAAGGCGGTAAGTATGAATATTTTAACTTATTTGAGTTTAGCCAAAGGACCTTTAGGCAAGGAAATTCAGGCCTTAGAATATAAGTTCATACAGTTGGACATCTCTGAAAGAGGTGGGGTGTTGGATAGTATTGAAGCTAAGTCCCTGTTCATGGAGGACATAAAGGCTAAACAATTAAAAGATGGAAATCTAGAGGAACATAGAGAAAAGACCTAAATTGGTAAATCCCAAGAGACCACTCTTGATGCATATGTGGAACTCGATCATAAGGGTAGGATTTGTGTTCCTCGAGTAGATAACTTGATTCACAAATTGTTGACGGAATCTCATGGTTCGCGGTATTTCATTTATCTGTGTGTGACCAAGATTTATAGAAATCTGAAGCGAATTTACTGGTAGTCGGGAATAAAGAAAGACATCGTGGAGTTCATGGTATAATGCCCGAATTGTCAACAAGTGAAGTATGAGCATTAAAGAACTGCGGGTTTACTCCAAAGAATGCCAATTCTGGAATGGAAGTGGAAAAGAATAGCCATGGATTTTGTGGTTCGTCTACCCAAGTCCTTGGAGAAGTTTGACTCTATTTGGTTTGTGGTTGATATATTAACTAAGTTAGCTCATTTTATTCTGGTGAGGGTAAATTAAAATGCAGAACAACTAGCTAAAATCTATGTGAAGGAGATAGTGAGGTTGCATGGGGTACCTCTTTCTATCATCTCAGATCGTGGTACCTTCTTCACCTCCAAATTTTGGAGGAAGTTGCATAATGAATTGGGTACGCAACTCACCTTTAGTACAACCTTTCATTCCCGGACGGATGGACAATCGGATAGGGCTATTAAAGTGTTGGAGGACATGTTGAGAGGTTTTGTGATTGACTTTGGAGGGCATTGGGATAAGTTCTTACTACTACATTAGTTCTCTTACAATAATAGTTACCACTCGATCATTGACATGGTACCATTTGAGGCATTATATGGAAGGGTATGTAAATCACCCATAGGTTGGTTTGAGGCTGGAGATGTAAAACCTTTGGGGGTCAACTTAGAGAAGGATGCTCAAGATAAGGTAAGGGGCATTCAAGCTAAATTTCTAGCCGCTCAAAGTAGACAAAAGAAGTATGCCGATCACAAGATAAGGGGCATGAAGTTCCAAGTTTGTGACAATGTTCTTCTTAAAGTATCACCCATGAAAGGGGTGATGAGATTCTTTAAGAAGGGTAAGTTGAGTCCGCGATATATTGGTCCCTTTGAGGTTCTTGAATGTGTTAGGCCGGTGGTGTATAGATTGGCACTACTCCCTAATTTGTTCGGAGTACATAACTTGTTTCATGTGTCTATGTTGAAGAGATATCACAGAGATGATCATTATATCATTAAGTGGGTTTCAATTGTGCTAGATAAAGACATCCAATATGAGGAAGAACCAATTGATTTTCTTGATCGTGATGTTCGTAGGTTGAGGACCAAAGAAATTAAGTCCTGAAGGTTCAACAGAAGCATCATCAAGTCGAGGAAGCTACTTGGGAGACTGAGAAGTACATGCTAGACAAGTATCTGCAATTGTTCATGGACTCAGGTACTACTTCATCATTTCCTTAGACCTCTTTTTCTAAGCTTTGTCACTCGGGGACGAGTGATGGGTAACTATGTGTCTATTGTAATGACCAGGTTCCTTTGTTATAGAAATGCCAACAAGGGAAAAATTGGGCCCAGAAAAACCTTTTCGTAGTGTTGGGATTTTTCCAACCTTGTCCAGATTATGAGGAGATTTGAGTCATCAAGGTTTAAGAAAATCTGGTAGCAATCGAATGGAGTAAATATGAAACTGATTACATAATTGGTTAGGTAACTCGCTAAGGATTACATACAACTTTACCGAATGAATTTGGATAAATAAATCTCTGGGAATCGATCTTAGCGTTAAGGATATTTTCTGAGCACAGTAGGATAAGAGTGTGTTGTAAAAAGGGGGGGATCAAATATTCTCCAAAAAGTGTTCTACCTTAAATCATGTCGTTGTAGAGGATGATATACGAGGATTAAAATTATAGTTTAGGGATTTTTCAAGCGAGAGCTCACTGGTTCGAGAACTGCCGCTATATTGGGACTAGTGCTGCTGCAGCGATGCTGCTATAGTGGGATGGGTGCCGCTATAGTGGGATTGTTGCTTCAGTAGCGACACCGCTATAGTGGGATGGGTGTCGCTGTAGCGGCGTAGTTGTGAATAAAGTCATAAATAAAACCCGTAAATGACCTTATTTGGCACATTTTGACTTTTAGAGCCAAAGAACGATCCTTGGGCTATTTCAACTTTTTTTTCACCATTTTTAAAGAGAAAGGAAGCTTTTTCTCTCCCCCCGAATTTACTTTTTGATCCGTCAAACGTAATGGAATGGGTCAATATTGATGGGGAAGGATTTCTTGATAGATACTATGGAGTAATTAACCCTAAATTTACTAGTTTGGATGAGTTTGAATAAGGGTTCATAGAATTGTTAGTATTTTGGGTGATCTTTTATTGAATCCCGTGTTATTGTGATTATTTGTAGACTAAGAACAAGCGGAATAAATACAGAAAGGGATGGCCAAGTTTCTTAGGGTTTCAAACTTATTTTGAGGTATGTGATGGTTGTGATTTCATTAATTATGTTATGTGTGCATGTCTTGTTTCATTATGATACTTGTATGTATATGAATGTCGCAATAATAATCATGCCATTTTAATCGAGATAGATGAAGAATATATCCATGAAATCATTATGCAAATGTATGATCTTAATGATATACTTGTGATTGTGATTGTGGTGTTTAATTGGGGATCAGATTGCCATGTTCCGACAAGATAACATCGATAAGATTGCCATGTTTCGGCATAAATAATATAATGGGTTGCCTCATTCTAGCATAAATATGGGATCATATTTCCACATGCCTACAAGCTAACTGGGATCGAGTACCATGCCGGTGCACCAACAGTTTGAGTTCGGGTTCCGTGAGAGAACCAATGATGTGTAGAGTATGTGAAATAAATAGTCGACTTTTTATGTTAATAATTCTTTTATGTTGATATTTATTCATGTGATTATAATATAGTTCGACTTGTATTATATTGCACTAGTGGGATAGCCACGTGATCCTACTAGTACACGGTGATTGTATACTGATTCTGCACTTGCTCTTATTTTTGTTGAGTACGAGATATCTTCAAGCGGCTATTGACGAACCTCACTTAGGGGACTAGAGATTATCGCAACAACTTTAAGGGTGCGTTGCATCTTCCTGACTGCCATTAAGTTCTCTTTATTCTATGTCCACCGCTTCCAAACTTAGACCATTGTTTTAGTTATTTGAACAGTTCATTAGTATTTTAGTTTTTAGATTTGGTTATTATTATTAGTTTTGGTATATTGACTTCATATTCTTGGTTTAACTTCGGCAATATTTTAGTTGTTGGATCCTTTCTTTAGTAATGAACTTCATTTTTAGTCATTTAACTTGCTTTCTGTAACTTAAATGCCTTAGTGGTAGCATAATTGCTTTAGTTGGATGGTAGAAGTGTTTCTCCCACCGGCTTGCAAGTGTGGGTGCCAATTGGCCAAAGAAGGGCACTTAGATTTTTTCCCCAAAATTGAAATGTCAACTTTTGAAACTTGTCTTGCTAGAAAGGTTACGCGTAAACTATTTGAAAAGGCTAAAAGAGATTAGTTCCCACTTCAATTAATTTATTCTGATATTTGTGGTCCAATGTAGTCTAGTGCTACATATTTCATTACAGTTATGGATCATTTCACGCATTTTGTTATGTCTATTTGATTTCTCATAAATCTGAAACACTTGAGTGCTTTAAAAGATATTTCATTGAAGTTGAAAATCAATTATATAAATGCCTAAAAGCTTTAAGAACCGACCGAGGACGTGAATATCTGTCAAAACAATTTGAAGAATTTTGTATTGAAAAGGGTATTATCAGACAATTAATTACTTATTATACATCTCTACAAAATGGTTTAGCTTAAAAAGGGAATAAAACATTATTAGACATGACAAGATCAATGATGGCGCAAGCAAATTTGTCTATCTCTTTTTAGGGAGATGCATTATTGATTGCGGCTTACATAATGAACAATGTGCCTTCTAAGTTAGTGTCTTCCACTCCTTATGAACTTTGGACTGGTCATAAAATAAACCTGAATGACCTACGACCGTGGGTTTGTGCGGAATATATTAAAGATCATTTTAGTGAGTTTGGTAAACTAAGTCCAAAAGTAAAGAAATGTGTCTTAATGATCTAAAGGATATGTCTTCAGCGATGAACTAGAGGATGGAAGTATTACTGAAATTATATCACGAGATGTCTGATTTTTGGAAATTATTTTCCCAAAAAGGGTGAAATAGGTAAAGTTGAGACTCTGTACGAAATGTTGAATTTAGAAGATCAGGTAATGTTGTCAAACATACTTGATAATTCAATGGATCAAGAAATAATTTCTGATCCGAGTGGGAGTTATGAATCTCAAAATCCTATAGAGGAATCTGAACTTCAAATACGTATGAGTACAAGAAAAGGTGTACCTAAACGATCTTATGAAATTGAGGATTATGTTTTCCTAGTATCTCCCACAAAATAGGATGAACCTAATTCTGTAATTGAGGCCTTATTGAGATCTGAAACAGATGAATGGTTAAAAGCAATGAAAGAAGAGTTCGAGTCCATGAAAACCAACAAAGTCTGGTATCTGGTTGACCTTCTTAAGGAACGTAAAGATATTGAGAATAAATGGATTCTTAAGTTAAATGTAAATTGGATGGGTCAATAGAAAGATGCAAAGCATGAGTGGTGGCAAAAGGTTTTACTCAAGAAGTTGGAATAAACTATGAGAAAACCTTTTCACCAGTTATGAAATCTACTTTCATACAATTACTTTTAGCAATTTTTGCATGTTTAGATCTAGAATTACACCAAATGGATGTGAATACCACTTTTCTAAATGGATAATTAGAAGAGGAAATCTAGATGGAACAACCAGTAGGTTTCATTGTTTAAGGTGAAGAAAAGAGAGCATGTAAATTGAGAAGATCAATTTATGGCCTAAAGAAATCTTCAAGCAGTGGTATCTAAGATTTCATAAGGAGGTGATGTCATTCCATGATCAATGAAGACTATTGCATCTATATTAAAAAGTCCAATGGAAATTTTGTAATTATTTCTCTTTACGTAGATGATATTTTATTACCTAGAAATAATTTAGAGTATGTGAAAATTGTCAAGTCATGGCTTTCAAAATTGTTTGATATGAAAGATATGGATGAAGCAGACTATATATTGGGTATTAAAATCCAAAATAATCGTTCCAAGAAATTTTTGAGTTTATCTCAAGAAACTTATACAAAGAAAATATTAAAACGCTTTTCAATGAATAGTTGCAAATACATAGATACTCCTGTAGCAAGGGGTGAAATTTTCAGCCTTGAAATGTGCCCAAAGACTGAAAAAGAAAAAGAATACATGTCTCGAGTTCCTTATTCTAATGTTGTCGGGAGTTTGATGTACGCTATGATGTGTACTCGCCCAAACATTTGTTATGCAGTAAGTCTAGTTAGTAGGTATTAATCCAATCCTAGAAGAGATCATTAGAAAGCAGTAAAGAGAATATTTCGATATCTGGAAGGAACTGCAGATCATATATTTTGTTATGTTAGATCTGATTTATTCATAAAAGGTTACACAGATACTGATTGGGTTGGTGACCGAAATGATAGAAAATAAACATCAAGTTATGCTTTAATACTAAATGGTGGTTTTATTTCATGCAAAATTAATAAGCAAACTTGCCCAACTCTTTCAACTATGAAATCTGAATATGTGGCTTGTGCGTCTGCAGTACAAGAAGTTGTTTGGTTACAAAGATATTTGAGCATTTGAGTATTTCAAAGCATTTTAAGGGTCCCATGATTCTATATTGTGATAGTCAAGCGGCTATCGCGTACACAAAGGATCCTAAGTATCATAACAAGACCAAACACATCGACATCAAGTATAATTTTGTGAGAGACGTTGTAGCAAGTGGAGAAATAACTTTGCAATTCATTCCTACACCTGAAATGATAAATGATCCTTTTAAGAAGGACATGTCTAGAAACTTGTTTGAAAAACATGTTAAGGCTCTAGGTTTACGTAGAGCATGATTATATTTCAATATCATAAAATTACTTGATTCTTATAATATTTTCTTCTATATAAAATTATAGAATTTATGTTCAGATGTAGTATGCATATGATATTTTACAATAATAAAGTGTGTTGAACAAGTGGCAGATTGACTCTCTCACACGATCAATCACCTCTTACGTCGAGGAACGTAAAGAGATAAGTTTCACCACCATATTATGACTTATTTTATGAGTCAGACAATTTTTTCTCTAAGAAGACGAGTTTAATGATTACTAAAAAAAGAGAAACTAGGGTTAAACATCTTGAGTTGTTCAGATCGAGGTCTGTACGATGTTGGATAATTGAAAGGATAAGACACATTCACAGTATAAGGTGAAAACATTGAAACACGTGTTTCAAGCGATCAATGGGTCAGTGAAAGAATATTCTCTGCTTCTTCATTGTGTGAGACCTAGAAAAGTTAAATTGACTTTTCAATGAAATACCCTTTGACCTTTTTGTTTCTTGAAGTTTCAATCGATGTTTCTACTTAAGCATGTTACTAATAGCCATGAATTATTCGTCGATGCAGTGCATATTTAAGAAAACAGATAATTGGAGAAGATAGATTCGAGTAGAAAGGAAAGACAAATAAATGAATAATAAACTTATATACAGAAGTCGGCTATTGCACTAACCATACTTGTATTGAGTGTGATTGTGTGTATAAAGTCAAATATGAACTCGAGTTAATATCCTTGAGAGGATGAGAGGTCCAATAAGTAACTACTGAAGTAGTGAGTGAAGCCTGGGGTATTGTGAGTAATAGTATTCTTATATAAGTAGTGAATTTCTTCCACGTGTGATTGGATTCCTATGTGGGGCTTGGAAAATCTTAAGGGTAATCTCTTAATGCTCACAAGTCGCACAAACTATTTATCTCACAAACTATTTATCGTATTTATTGTGTGTCTAGTTGATGTTGTGTTAGTTTGGGTCTTGTCCACCATGTGCGAAGTGGGAGTTGTAACTTGTTGGGTCATGAATCATCTATGTGGATCGACTTGATCCAAACCATTATTTATCTGTAAAAAGGAGATAATTCTTAATTTAAAAATAAGGGTGGGAATAGATACTATGTAACTTCTCCAACGTACACAAACCTATATTTTTAGATAAAGAAATCCTACTCGGGAAACAGAAGAAGAAGAAGAAGAAATAGAGAAAAAGTGAACACTCTGAACACAACTTTTTTCTAAGAAGAAGACACTATCCAAAAGATATTTAGTTTGTGAATCCTTTAATTGTTTCCTTGAGATTCAAATTTGGCTTTGAGCAATTCTTCAAAGAAAAGGATTTCATCGATTTTCCGCTGCAAAACATAAGGTACACAATTCGTCGATTTATTTCTATAAATCCTACATTTTTATTAAATTCAACATTATTACTTTACAGTTGCAGTGATGGTAATCACGTAATAGGTTCACATTATATGAAAAATATTGAAAAATCATGACATATTATTTGACAAAAAGACTTATAATATGAAAACAATAACCAAATATGATAATACACGTAAAAAATCATAATATGAAAACATTAAATAAAAATAAAAAATATTTTTATTTTATCTTAGATTCAACTAAATATTATTACTTTTCAATTGCGATGGAATGAATAAAAAGACATTTTTTTGTTGGGAATCATGATAATCATGTAATATATTTACATAATATAAAAACACAAAATAAGTGTAAGAATACAATACCCGTGATAAATAGAGTCATAAAATGAAAGTAATAAATAAACATGACAATACATGTGAAAATAATAGACTCGTAATATGAAAACACCAAATAACATTAGAATACTCATGACTAAAACACCCACCCACCTACACTTATTTAAAAGAGCATCTTATTTTCTTCTTTATATTGCTTTCTTTTGCATTGGAGAATGAGACCAAGAAATGTAAGCAAAAGATCGAAATAAAGTTGATAGAGTCTGAGAAAGCACACAGTATTAGCTTTTCGAAAAGAAAAAAATATTTTGTGCCAGCAAACAAATAAGCTTGCAAGTAGGTCCGGAGTAGATGTTGGTCTTATACTTTTTTCGCCTAGTGGAAATCCATGTTCCACAAGTAAATAAGAAATAATTGATAATTTTTTTTAAGTGAAACTAGAGAATCGCCAATGTGATTATGCTGAGGGCAAATCAAATGGCTCTGAATCATTGAAAGATCTCCATAGTCAATTACAAGCAAGAAATGAGAGAATGAAAAAAACAAATACTACTATATAAGATTATGCACTCTGGATCAGTAATACCTCTAGATAAACACATGGATGAGCAGAAGTTGTAATTAAAGTTGGGGGTGGAGAAATTTATAAAAGAAACAAAAGGTGCTACTTTGCTGAAGCATCTCAAATTTGATTTAAATGTTATCCCCGAGCCAGAAGAGAAGGAAAATCATTGAATCTCATAGTTATAATGAAGTTGGTGATTGGAGTTCTAAAATTGAAACTTGCTTGGAGTGGATTTTACCAGTGTCTGAGACTTCTAAAATGGTCAATTCTTGTGTTTATTGTTAAGCCATTTGTTTTTAGTCTTCAATCATCGACTTATATGAGGTCTGAGACTGAAATATAAAAGGTTATTGAGTTTTTAAGTTATTAAGTCAATATTTTATTTTTTATATTTAGTCTTTAATAATGTTTTGTATTATCTGGATTGGTAAATCAATGAAATCTTTTATTGAACTAGTAAACAATGTAAAAGTGATGGATCAATGAAAACTTCGGTACACTCATTGATAATCTAATACTATCATCTCCAACAAGGTTAGTGCATATACATTTTATACAAGGCTTTTTCTGTGAGATGACAAAAATCTCTGTAATATGTGATTATCTAATGTATGTTAACTTTATTGTTAGCATATTTAAAGTTTCAAGAGATCGGGTCTGATTCTTAAACCCGATCCAAGTATGTAATGGAATTGAGTACCTTATTTCATTTATTGGGAGCATATAAACAAATCAGTTCCTCTCTTGTATGATACAAAATATATTTTAGTCAATTACTTTAGCCTTCGAGAATACTTTACTAGATTCAACTTATTCCTTTGTTGGCTACAATTTACTTAATTTCAATTACTAAACTAGCAATATAGAAATTTACTTTTTAAAGTAAAAACTAGTGGTTCAAAGTAAGTAAGTCATGTATAACAATCACTAAATTGTTAATGACCACATAAAAAATATTTAAATTATAATAATCATGTGCAAATGTATTTTATATGAACTGAACAATGCATTGGAAACACATTACTTTATTAGGTTTAAAAGCCAACCAAAAGAACAACGAATGCAATGACCCACAAAAGCAAAATTTAGAGAGGATAGAGTGTATGCAAACCTTATCACTATCTCTTTGAGGTAGGTTGGTTGTTTCCGAAATACCCTTGGATCAAGAAAATAAAACTGATAATTAAAAAAAATTACAACTAATAGCAAAGTAATGTGGAGCATATATGCAAGGAACCATAACAATAACAACAAGGCGGAGTCATTTAGAAACAATAAACTAGAAATGATGATAACCAATGCAAAATCAAAGACCTTTTCAAAGATGCATAATGTATATATTCTCCGACATGGTTGAGGCTACTATTAAAGTATTTATGGATGATTTCTCTGTATTTAAAGAGTCGTTCAAAGAATCCTTACCCTATTGGGTAGTGTGATAAAATGGTGTGAGGAAAGAAACCTGGTCCTTAATTTGAAAAGAAAATGTCACTTCATGGATTAGAGAGAGTTGATAAATTTGTGGAAGCCTGGAAGATGCAACTCACCGTTAGATTCAGGGAACGTTTGTATCACAACTAAGGCCACACAACTGCTCTCAGAATATGCCCTATACTAAATAAAGAAGATTAAGTGCAAGTACACAAAAACAACAGTATACTAGTACTTAAACAAGATCAAACATGTATAACCCATGTTAGTGAACACAAACAACACTTCCGGTCATTAACCTAACTTAATTGTTACATTAGACATGTCCAACATTACAACCACAACCATATATGTGAATACATGTACCTTGCAAGTAAACCAGACCACCCAAGGATCTCTAAGACATTATTTATAGTGTTTGACATGCAATTTAGATCTACAAAAAAACTATTGTATAACTTAAACAAAATAATTCACTTACTCATAGACCAACATGTATAATTACATCACAAGAAATAATGCTTGGTTCACTTATGGCACCAACACACAAAAGCACAACCAAGCATGTACCAAGTGTGGTATCTGAACCAACCATAATAGAATATATATCAGGCATGGTTATCGATCCATCCAATATATATTCCGTACCAGCCTTGTTACCCGAGCAACCTGAAAGTTACAAATATCACAAAAAGCACAATGAAAAATAACTCAGACTTCTAAGACCAACAAGTATTTAAGACAGTTCATTGCATAAGATTGATAATAGATATCCTTAACATTTATTCCCTTATACCCTAAAACACTAATATATAGGCAAATCTAATGAAGAAGTGTAAGCTGCACACATGACATATTTTGAGAAATAATTCAATCATCACCTACCTCAAATTAAGCCTGAATGGTCTATTGAACTTGAGTCTTACCCTTTTGTGGAGCTTTAACTTCTAGGTCTAAAAACAACAACACAAACATAAAATCTACCTCAAATAACCTAAATATCCCTGAAATACTAATACCACATCCTAGGCCAATCTCATGATCGTTCCACCCAACTCGGGGCTTTCCCATTTATAATTCACTTGGAACTATCAAAAGTGTATAGTTACACTAGTTAATTATGGTAATAAAATTATCAATAAATATTTTTAATTGAACTCAAGATTTCTACAACCAACAATCCTTGTGACACCTAAATTTTTCATCTTAGGTTAAGCCAAAGCCTCCTCTAAGGTCATAACTATCGATTCTAAGGTATTTGAATTGAAGTAATGTAAGCAAAATGTTTTATTTTAAAAGATTATTTTATTAAGTGTATTTACAAATAATTAAATTATTTTCAAATTATTTGGAAAATTGGAAAATTGGCAGTACAGCATTTACCTATATTTTACACCTTGTTTTCCACATGTCCACTTCTTAACACTTGTCTGATGATAGCATTTTGCATGAAATGAAATGGACAAGTGTCTAGGACACTTGTCTTGTGATCAAGTTACTCAGTGGCCTATAAATAGGCATATTGATCTTATGAAATGAATTGCAGCGACAAAACATTTGTGCTTACTGCTTCTAACATTTTCTTCCTAGTTTCTTCATTTTTTCTTAAAGTTAATTAATTTTGGCTATGTTATTTTAAATCCCCCGAATAACTTGCCGATGATAATTAATTTGTTGATTCCTGCTACCTCTATTTATTTAAGATAGGGAGTGCATGCTTAGTTCTAGAGAAACATTTTATACCGTTGAAATAGTTTCTTAGGACAGTGGACAACACGACTCAAGTATTTATCTATTTTCTGTACTAATATTCATATATCTTCGTAGTAATTTTCATCATATTTTCAGAACCACTTTTTGATAAATAATAAATTTATTTATTATTATTATAATTATTAATGTGAAATTTCTTATATTTTCCCAACAATCTAAGAAACTATGGCTGATAATACTACTCCTTAAATTATTTCTCATAGTACAAATGTTGGTACTAATCCTGCTACTCCAATTTCAGTTGTATTATCTTTTGCTAAACCATTTTCGGATGTGTCAAATATTGAAATCTTTGCTAATAAAATTTTAAAAGATGGCAAGAGTGTTTTCTCTTTGCTTGATGTTCATGGAGTTGCAAATGTTTTGATACATCAACAACCAAGTGCAAAAACTGACAACAATATTCTGGAATCATGGCATACGCTAATAAGGTATGTCGCCTATTATACTGCTAATCATTTCTAACGAACTGTTTGATGTTTATTGTAGTTGCAAGGAAGAAAAAATTATTTGGGAAGCCTTAATTAAGAAATTCACTGCTGAAGATGCTACCAAATAAAATTTTAGTTGAAAGATATTATCAATGGCAGATGAGTGACGTGAAAGAGATGAAAATTTAAATTAATGAATATCAAAAACTGCTTGAAGACTTAAAGGCCGAAGGAATTTCTCTACCGGAAAATTTTTCTGCCGGAGTATTGATCGAAAAATTACCTTAATCGTGGAATGATTATAAAAACAAGTTAAATCATAAGCAAACTAACTTTACAATTGAGGAGATAGTGACTCATTTTTTAATTGAAGATACTAACAGGAAGGAGTCATTTAAGGATAAACAATTAGCTCTCAAGGCGAATTTAGTGCAAGGACAAAACAACAAAAATAATAGGTATGTTAATAAGTCTCAAGGTTACATGCCTAATAATCTCAAATTTAAGAAAAGAAAAAGATGTTGTTTCACTTATGGAAAATCAAGTCATCATGCAGCTCAATGTAGAAGAGAAGTTTGAAATGACAATGAAAAAGGTTATCCTCCCAAAGCTAATTTAGTTGAAGGAGATGAAATTATTGCAGTTGTCATTTCTCAAGTGAATCTTTTGGTACATGTAAAAGAATGGGCAGAAGACTCTGGGGCTAATCGGCACATCTGGTGCAAATTGAGAAGTATATGCCTCCTATATACCAATAGGAGATGACAGTGAAGTAGTCTACCTTGAAGACTCAAGAACTGCTAAAGTCTTGGATAAGGGTAAAGTGCTTCTGAAGCTCACTTCGAATAAAAACTTTAGCCCTTATGGATGTGCTACATATTCCTACAATACGAGCAAATCTAGTTTCTGTAGCTTTTCTAAATAAAGCCGGAATCAAAGTGATATTTGAATCTAATAAGATTATATTAATAAAAAATAATGTGTTTGTGGGAAAAGGCTATTATAATCAGAAACTCTTTGTACTTAATGTTTTTAAAAATAATGCATCTACTTCTGCTTACATGGTTGAGTTGATTTCCTTATAGCATTCTATATTAGGACATGTTACTGTCACATACATTAAGAACATTCAGTCTCTTGGTTTAACACCTGATTTATATTCGAATAATTTCGATAAATGTGAAATATGTATTGAAGCTAAAATTACTAAAAAATGCATATTTGTCAGTAAATAGAAAAATTGAATTATTATATTTGATCCACACTGATTTGGGTGATTTGAAACAGACTATGACTAGAGGTGGTAAAAGATATTATGTGACTTTATTGATGATTTTTCAAGATTTACTAAGTTGTATTTACTTAGAAATAAAGATGATGCATTTGATGCTTTTATTGCTTGTTAGGAAAACCAAGAGAAAAAGATCTGATAGAGGTGGAGAATATGTATCCTTAAATGCTTTATGTTAAAAAAAAGAATTATTCATGAAATAACCCCACCTTATTCACCTGAGTCTAATGGAGTAGCTGAAAGGAAAAAGAGAACTTTAAAAGAAATGATGAATTCAATGCTAGTTAGTTCTAATACTCCTAATAATTTATGGGGTGAAGAAATTTTATCTGCATGTCACTTACAAAATAGAATTCCTCATAAAAGAACTTATAGATACCCATATGAATTGTGGAAAGGTTATAACCCTAGCTTGAAATATTTAAAAGTGTGGGGATGTCTTGCAAAAGTTCTTTTGCCTGAACCTAAAGAGAGAAAAATAGGTTCTAAAACTCTGACGGTATGCTCATTGGATATGCTGAACATAGTGTTGCATATAGATTTCTTGTGTTAAAAAGTGATGTGATTGTTTGCAATACTATTATTGAGACTAAGAATGCTGAATTTTTTAAATATATTTTTCCACTGTGTGATAAAACTTTTCATGCACCTGTTTAAAGAAATAATGATAATTCCTCTGATATTGAGGAACTGCAGAGGAGAAAAAGTCCATGAAAAGAATATTTTTCTTATGAAAATGATTTTCAAACTTTTCTTGTTGATAATGAACCATTAAATTATTTTGAAGGTATATCTTCTTCTGATGCTAAATTTTGGAAAGAGGCAATAAAACTGGATATGAATACAATTATGAAAAATAAAACATGGATTTTGACTGACTTACCTCCTGGTGCAAAACCCATTGGTTGTAAAAGGATTTTCAAAAGGAAACTTAATCCTGATGGATCTATAGATAAATATAAAGCTCGGTTAGTAGCAAAAGGATTTTCTCAAAAACAAAATATTGACTACTTTGATACATTTTCACTGTTGACACCCAATTTTGACCCTCCTCGATAAGAATTAATTCATGAGTTTCTTAAATTCCAAACAAGTGAAAATAGTTCACTTTATAATATTCAAATATTTTTCGAGTCATTTTAAAGTACCTTTAGTCGATTTTGTAAGTTTGAAAGGATATATATTTCATATGTTTTTATATAATTAGTTTATTATATGAAACATTCGAAAATCGTCTCAAAAAGATTTTAGTTTTACTTAACGCTTTATCAATTTAGTTTTTAGTAGCTTATAGTTAGGACATTTAGTTTATAGTTAAACTTATTAGTTTATCTTGTTATAGTTTAGATAATACATATGTTTTATATGATTTTGCATATAATTGGTTTATTCTCTAAGTATGTGAAATTGTCTCAAAAGGATTTTGGTTTTGCTTGATACTTTATTGAAATGTTTTTGCCTAAATTGTTGGTTCACATTTTGAGTCAATAGTTTATAATTAAGTTAGCTACTTTATATTGTTAAGATTAAGAAGCTAATTAGTTAATTAATGTTAATTCATTTTTAGGCAAGATTTAGCCGAATTCGCTAATCAAACCCAATCTGATTATGTTCAAAAGTCATTCGGTTAATTACAATTAAATAGCAACTTTGTTAATTCAAAATATTTTCTTACCCATCTTAAGACCAAAGCTGGGCCTCTTCTATAGATTCAGCCGACCCAACACATAAATAACCCATCCCAACAACACCCATTTTACCTTTGACGTTCGGCAATAAAATTGACCCAATCCATTTATTCCCCTAAAAATCCCAGCCCATGTCTTTCCCTCCAGAAATTTCTTCGATCCAGCCTGCTCCTCAGTCCCGATCCAACCCGCCTCGTTGTTTTTTTTCTTCCCTGCAGGAACCCAATACCATTTCAAGGCAAGCAGCGACGACGTGCGTGAAACCCAAAGAAGGCGAAATCACGACCCAACAGCAGCGCGTCAAACCAACGATGCCCTCCTCGCATGATGAGAAAAGCTCCCAACGTCTCCTTCCCTTTTTCTGGCGCGCAGCTTGCGCCTGCCAGCCGCCTGAAAAGAAATGTCCTTACTCTGATTTTTGTCTTTTGCTCGCGAGGATGGATGCCGCGTAGCATCTATGGACAATGGGATCAATCTCAGGGTTTCCACCTCCCTTCCTCTCCAGGAATAAGTCAAATTCTCAAAAGAAAAGGGTGGTTTCCTGAACAGTGAAAGCTTCCCTTTCTCAAACTCTAATTTTGTTCTTATATAAACTTCTTTTCAACTTCTGTGAAAGAGGGGGAGATTTTTTATTTTTTTTTTGTGAAAAAAAAGAAGAAGGGTTAAGGAAGATTTTTTTTGGAGTTGTGGATTCTTTTAGATGAGACTTTTTTTCAGCAAAATACCAAGGAGAATTGGATTAGATTTGTAACATTCACTAAACACACCTATAAGCGGAGGGAACACTAGTCTGGTGTTAGGATTTAAGTTTCTGTCCATATTTACGTTTTTTAGTTCGAGGTCGTGTTTTTTTTGTGGTGAAGTCAGCCTTCCTGCTCGTTTTGTCTCATCTTTCTGCCCAAGGAAAGGTGAGAATTCGACATCTTTTTTGTTTCAATGCTAAGTTTCAATGGCTTTCCGTATTGCTGTGGATTTGGTTTAAAGATTTGTCTGCCATGGTTAATATAATGCATGCTACTCACATCTTGTTCCCTATTTGTTTGGCAGAAATGGGCTGTTGGTTGTTGCTTTAATCGATACTGAGGGTTAGCGTCTAGCTGTTGTTGGGATATATACTATTAATCATGTGTTAAGAAATAATATGTATTAGAGAATAAATATTTGCTAAAATTCAATAGATCATATATTCGTTTAAATTATCGATTCTTATAAGTATAAAAGTTTATATAGTATTATTGACAACTTTGATTTCGAAATAGCTTTACATATTTATAAAATTCATGAGTTCTTGATAATTGGTATATTGTTAAAAGGGGATGGCGGCTACGGTGATAAATATGTGGCCTAATTTCTTGCTCACGTGAGAGGATCAGCCAGTGATTTTTTTTTTTTTGAAAATATTTTTGGATTAAAATCATGATGGCAGCAACAAATATTAATTTTGGATTCTCGCTGAACTTCCATTTTTTAATATATATAAAGAGGTCAATTTTGGCTACAGAAATGATCCAGTGACTTTGTTTTCTGAAAATCAGTTTACGATTTTTTTTTTGTTTAAAACAAAGCGAGTAATATAAGGTACTGAAAGTGTGATCAGTTATTTAATTGAATTACGTATGAAATTACAAAGGGTTATATATATATATATTTGTATGTATGATAAGATCATTCTTTACGTTAGTTATGCTTATGTTAAATTCAAAACATGGTTGCACATGGTTATTTGACATGAATTGATATGTGATAGGAATGTAGGTCATATTATTTTAATTCCTAAAGATGTTTAAATCACTTGAATTTGAATTTGGTCATAGATTTAAAAATAAATAATTTTATAGATTTCAATTAACCTGAAATTTGGTAAGTTCATTGATTATGACCTAGTAATAAGTTCTCACTGCTATGTGGTTATATTATATTTTGTTGGGGGGTCGTTAAAATAATTTTAAAAAGTTGTTCTTTAGAATTAAAATGTGATTTAGTATGAATGACATCCTTTATATCGGTTTTATTTATGTTATATGCGGTAGATGATTTTACACGTGATGAGTAACATAAATTGATATATGATAAGGATGTAGATCTGATCATATTTAAATTTGGTAGTTTCATCAGAAACAATCAAAATGTTATGAAGTAATTGACAATTTGAGATCGTTTAGATAATGATTTTTGTATTTCTTTGTATATTGAAAATTAATTTTAATGTAAAATTAGTCGACTAAGATATAGTGGTGATAACGACTATTATCTATGGTCTTGATGACTAAATTTTTGTGAAGTATTAAGTTCATGTGTTGGCTTAGACCTTCCTCCATAACAGATGAAATTTAATACAAGTCATTAAAATTTAATCTCTAGTTTTGATTATCTGTATTGACTCTCTTAAACTGAGTAATATTTTATTGGATCAATGGATCTAGGAATAATGATATTTACTTAACTTAAATCAACATATACTCTCCATCTGAGTCGGCTTTTGTTTAAATTTTGTTGAAGTGAATATCTGACACCATATATGTATGTTTCATGAGTAGTCATCTTTTCATCAAGATTCATTGTTCAAGATGCTTTGATATCTATGAGGTGTGTTTTGAATTTTAATATTCAATGTATATATAAACATGCTTTCCTTTTGGAATTTTAGAATTTTGTTCTTTATTCTTAATTCGTTTATCTATTACACAAAATGATGCTATATGATAAGAATTACTGAGTGAGAAAATCTTAAATCAAACAACGTTTTCAACCAAATTTATCATAGTTTTGAAATTCGAAAAAAAAGAACTCTGATTAATCTGAAATTTGGTAGATTTATAAGAACGACCTAGTAAGAAATTATTTTTTTTTGAATCGTTATATGAATTTTTGGTCAGAATTGATTAAATAGTAGTGAAGTATCAATTTTATGTGTTGGCTTAGACCTTCCTCCCTAACGGATGAAATTGATACAAATCACTATGTATTTAATTGTCTAGTTTTGATAATCTATATAAACTCTCCTAAACTGAGTAATATAAGATTGGATCAATGTAGCTAGAGGATTTTCACTTAACTTAAACAAACAATAGATTCTCCAACTGAATTGGGTCTGTATAAGTTTATGGAGTGAATAATCGGTCATTGTACATGTGTATTGCATGAGTAGTTCTCCAATCCCAACGATTGGCTATTCGAGATGCATAGATATATATGTATAAATGAGCCCTGAATTTCGTTATTCAGGATTATTCAAAATATTATGATCTATTTAAAGTATTGTGTCTCATATTCTCAATAGACTTTACACACCCTCTTAGTACTACTTAAGATTTTCTTTTGGTAGAGATAAGATACTAATTTAATGAATGCATTGTATATGTACCTTATGTTAGAAGAAATTATTTTCAGTTTCTAACTAGATAAGAGATGAGTATATAATATATTTATTTATAACTCTTCTATCATTGAGTTTGATAAATATTTTATTTCTTGTGGTATATTGATACATGATTATTTTATAAGTATGAGAGAATTAAATTATACTAATCTGTCCCATAAGGGAAAATATCTTTTAAATTGAATGAGACTTATTTGTACATTAGGGTCTAAGTCATTTATTCTAAATAGAATTTTGAGGTTGGTTAATGGATCCGGACATAACTGTTCATTGAAAGTGAAGTCACTACCAACATGTACGTTTTGTTTAGAAGGAAAAATGACTAAGAGACCTTAGTTTTCCTCTTAAAAAGGATTTAAGAGATAGTGATAAGTTATAATTAATCTATTCTGATTTGTGTAATAAATGAGCACATGGGCAAGAGGTGAATTTGAGTTTTTGAGTTTTCAAGAAAATTACTCGTGATATGAATATATTTTTTGATGTTTTATAAGTCTAAATGGATTGATAAAGTCAAAATATTTAAAACACGTGAAAGTATCATCATGAAAAATATATAAAGTCACTACAATCTGATTGTAGTGACGTAAACCTCTTAGCTCATAAGTCAGTTATCTTATAGAATAATTGTCTTTCAATTGTCTACACTAGACACTCTATAATAGATTGGTGTAGAAGATAAAAGAATTAGACGCTTATGATGAGATTAATTATTGACTTATTACTACTTATTTTATTTCTTTTGGGATAAGTTCTAATAACCACATATCACATTCTGAATTCAATTTCTTTCATATTAGTACATTGAGCAACTATAGAACTAGTTGGATTTGACGTAAGTCTAATCTGTGACATGTTTAGATATAGGATTGTCCAGAACATGTGGTGAGTGGGAGAATAAGAAAAATTGAAATTAAGAACGGAATGTGTGTATTAATTGGATATACTAAAGAATGAAACAAGGTTTATTATAGTGTCCTAAAGAAAATCAGTCAATTCTTAACACAACTTTCTGATTTTTAGAAAAGGATAATTTTAGTAAACCATATTCCTAGAAGTAAATTATCCTTACGGGAATTGAACAAAGAAATAACAAATAAGTCAATGGTAAATTCATACGCTCAAGAACATCTAATGGCTATGTAAGACTTGACGTCTCATTGCACTTAAGTAGTGGGAGAAACGTTACTAGACATAAGAAGACTACTATCTCAAGCAGTGGGAGTGATCTTGAGCAAAATTAAAAGAACATTTCATGAGAAGTTGTTAATATTTCATTATCAAAAGATTTTGAAGCAAATATTAAAACTCAAGAACATGAAAGTGTGAATATAATAGTAGTACTTAGTCATACTGGGAGAATCATAACGAAGATTGAGTTGTTTTGTATGCTTGAGAGAACTTTGATGATAGAGCTCTTGAAAAGAAGTACACTCTTGGAGGGTTTCATGATAAGGTCTCTCAAGATCTAGTACAAAATCGATTTGTTACAATGAAGCACTACTAGACAATATTGCATGAGAAAATAGCTTGGTAAATTTTCTTTCGATAAGAAATAAAGGAATGCCTGCGAAAGTTGTAAATGCATAGTTAAGAGTCTAAGTGGGAGATTGTTAGAATATACTATTAATCATGTGTTTTAACATAATATTTTAACAATATTCAAGATTAAATATCTAAGTGGGAGATTGTTAGAGTATATACAATTAACCATGCATTTGGATATAGTACATTATAACAATTGTGATGGTTAAAAGTCTAAGTGGGAGATTGTTGGGATATATACTATTAACCATGTGTTGAGAAATAATATTTATTAGAGTTAAATATTTGCTAAAATTCAATAGATCATATATTCGTTTATGGTGTCTATTTACAGATATATTGGATGATTTAGTGTGTAGAGTTTTAGCTTATACGCAGAGGATTAAATCATCGGTTCTTATAAGTATAAAATTTTTGGTTCGCAATCTAAGATGGAAATTGGACATGTCATCGTGTACGATTGTAGCACAAGATTATATGTAATTTGTCTTGATTATAGGAACGGTATAGTTTCAACTTCTTGTGCTAGTACATTTTGTATGTATTGAACGGGACTGAGTAGAGATAGTTGTTTTAGACTGACTGACAAAAACATATTCTCTAAATTATTAAATGTACTTATATTCTTAATCTTGATTTAACTATTATGATCTGTATATATTAATTATGGTTTTGATTTATTAAAAGGTGAGATTCTGAGATGGGTCAATATATCTGGTAAGTTGGATGATAATAATATATATTAGTGAAATAACAAGTTAGTTGATGGAATCCATGTCTCGTTATAGAGGTTGATTGATATGCCTTTTTGAGAAATTTATAAGTTTTCATCGTGTCAAATCTTGCAAGTGGATTTATGAATCCGACATATAAAATAAGTTAAGTAGTGATCTAAAGGAAATTAATCATTAAGTTAAATTCGTCAGTAATTTAATTTATTGATTAGTATATGAAATCTTAACATGGAGATTTACATAAGTGTTTAATAGGGAATCACGAAATAGAGGAGTGCAATTACGAATTTCTAGTGGAATGATTTGTAATTTATTATGGTAAGAATAATTCAAATTAATTATTTGGAATTGTTTCCATAATAGGAAGCCTCGATAATTAATTATGTTGTCCCTATAGTGCCCATATTTAACTAGAACTCAGCATTCTATTTCTATAAAAAAGAAAAAAAAGGAAGATTAATATAGTTTTTTCTAGTCTTCTAGAAAAACAATGTTTTCTATTACTTTTTGAATTAGGAAGAAATCTCTATAAATAGGCATTCTCCTAATCTGGAAAAGATGATTAGTTTTCTATTCAATACTTGCCCACCCAAGAATTGAGAGAGTTCGGATGTGAAATAGGATCGCTGTAGAAGACCATAACTATGTAGATTCGCTTGAAGATCCGTTTAACTTGAAGATTCGCTTGAAGGTATCCGCTCACGCTTCAAGAGATAATTCTTGAATAAAATTTCATTATGTTTATGTGTTCTAGCATGATATTTATTTTAGCATAAACGGTATTGGTTATCTATTATTCATGCAAGTATTAAAGATCATGATATGCTTCCGCTGTGCATATAGTTTTCCAACACCAACTCCCGTTCGTTTTAAGGCATCTGAATCTCAACTCTGTAAAACGCATAAAATTTGTTCCGTTTAGTGCTAAGTGTGCTACTCTTTACTTATTGAAGATGAGCTCGTTTATTTAGGTAGATTGGCAATGTTGTCACGATTACTTTTTTGAAGTCTCCATGTGTGGTCGATATATGTCCCTTTCCAGATGGTGTCTTGGGGTCCAGTCTATTTAAATAATTCTAACTTCAAAGCGTGGGATAATGTGAGCAATAGGAACTTCATGCTTTACTGTTTTCGGTCGTTCTCCTTTGTCGGCGTTGGACTTTCTTCTTACAATATATTTCTTTCTTTACTTGTTGTTATAGAGTGTGTTTGAATATTGTATTTGGGAATATCAAATTTAAATATCAATTATTACCAATTGTTGGGTTGAGTTTTATTTTGCCCTAAATTTCTTATCATAAATAGGTTTTCCTTTTAGTGAAAGATTTTGGATTGACTAATTCTTTTTCTGGTAGGAAAAAGTTTAGGACTCTATAAATAGAGGAATGTTCCTTCTAACTTAATCATCATTCACAATGTAGTCTTAAAGGCTTTGAGAGTTTTGGTTAGGGGGAGAATTTATGGGTCACAAGCTTGATACGTTATCACTTGTGTGAGCCTCCCATGTATTCCGAGTGAATTGGTTAAGGTTGTTTCTCTCTGTATTTTATACTCTTATATTTATAGTGGATTGCTCATCTCCTTTATGGACATAGGTCTATTGAACGAACCATGTTAAATTGTGTCTTTTGGTATATTTCTCGTTTGTCTTCTTACTCGTGATCTTTCGAGGTTTGCTTTACTAGCTTCCGCATTTACACCTGCTTATTTTCGGTCCTAACACCAATAGTATTTTGACTCGCATTGATCCTTACAATCTTTATATTTTTTATGCATATGTAATCCATTTGAGTTCGCCATGAACTCCTAACCCTGTCTCTTGCATCTCATTTAGAGCCAGGAAGGCTCATTCCGCTTCCATCGAGTCGAGCGACCATCAAAAATTTGACGTACAGATCCAAAGCAAAGCGAAAGTTAGAAAATTTGGGCCAAAGAATCCAAAATTTATATTTTTTTAGTATTGTATTTTGTTATATTGGGCCTAAACCCTTGCCGTCTTTCTTTTCTGTGTTTATTATTCATTACTTATCTCGTTTAGATTAGGACAGGTACAAAGAGAAATGGGTCCAAACACCGGTCCAGGCGAACAGAAATCGGGTTTGGGTCTAACCCAACTCTCTCTTTCTCGGTCTCTCTTTCTCGGTCTCTCTTTTACTTTACCATATATTTACTTGTTATTGGTTGTCGTTAGTTTTAGGGATAGAAATTGCAAATCCCCGCAAGACGCCGCTTTTTTGTTTTAATGATCCAACTAATTTGATCGATTTTAAATAGACTTAAAAAATAATAAATAAATAATTTTGGGAGTTAAAATAATTCACCTAGTTAAAAGTTGATATTCAAATACTATAAAGAAAAAAAATCGAAATTAAAAGCATTTTGGCCAAACTAAGTTAGTTGTCGGATAATCGCGATTTACCAAATATTTTAGATGTAGTAAAAACCTTCCTAAAATGTGAATGTGAATCCCCGAACTCTCTTTAAGTTTTCAATCGATTCCCTGTTTTAATCTTTTGAAAACAATGTTTTCTTGGTTTTTCTTAAAAATCAAGTGGCGACTCTAAACAAGTCTAAAAATAATCTCTTTCTTTTAAAATAAAACATGCACCAGTGACGAGAATTTCTTTTATTCGAATTTTAATTGCCTTAGCATCAATTCACAAACTTATTATCCACCAAATGGATGTAAAAACAATTTTTTTAAATGGTGATTTAGAAGAGGAAATTTATATGGTTCAACCTGAAGGATGTTCTGTTCGTACACAAGAAAATAAAGTTTGTAAATTAATCAAATCTCTTTATGGCTTAAACAAGCTCCTAAGAAGTGGCATGAAAAATTAGATCAAGTCTTATCAAAAGATAATTTTTCTTCTGTTGAAGTGGATAAATGTGTTTATACCAAAATCGTAGACAATGCTTATGTGATAATATATTTATATGTTGATGACATGCTTATATTTGGTACAAGTTTAAATATTGTGAGTATACCAAATTATTTTTGTCTACTAATTTTGATATGAAGGATCTGAGTGAAGTAAATATGATTTTGGAAGTTAAGGTAATAAAGAGTGAAGATGGTATAATGTTGTCACAAGAATATTATGGGAAAGACTTCTTAAAAGGTTTGAATGTTTTGAGGTGACACCTGTAGCCACTTCTTATGATGCCAACTCTAAATTGGAAAAGAATTATGGATACCTAGTTGCTCAGTCTAAATATGCTCAAATTATTGAAAGTTTATTGCATTTGATTAATTTTACTAGGCTCGATATTGCCTATGCTGTTTGCAGATTGAGTAGATATACTCATAATCCCAATAATGAGCATTGGTTCGCGTTGAATAGACTGATGAAATATTTGAGATGAACCATGAATTATGGTATCATGTATAGTGTATTTCCTTCTACTTTCGAAGAGTATTGTGATGCATCCTGGATCTCTGATTCAGATGAGACAAAATTCACTAGTGGATACGTGTTTTCATTAGGTGGTGATGCAGTATCCTTGAAATCAGCTAAACAGACGATCATTGCTAGATCTTTACTAAAGGATGAATTGCCTCCAGTGTTTATACACTTTGATTGTCAAGCCGCAATTGCTATTGCGAAGAATAAATCTTACAGTTGTAAGAGTAGACACATGAAATTGAGGCATGATGTCGTTAAACAACTACTGAAATATGGAATAATTGTAATTGATTATGTGAAGTAAGAATTGAATTCGACCGATTCACTGAGGAAACTCATGGGAAGAAAATTAATTCTCCAGACCTCAATAGAAATAGGTTTAGGGTCAATTTGTAGTCAATAGAGATGGAAACCCAATCTATGTGATTGGAGATCCCGTGAAGTAGGTTCATATGGGTAATAACATGTCGATATTGGCTCTGCGGACTTACTGAGAGTGTTTGAAACTGCTACTAAAAATGAGGGATGGGTTACTAACTCTTAATGAATTCAAAGTTCTTAATTAAGGAAGGTGTATTTAAAGCAGTGTATACTTGATGAATTCACCTATATGAGAGTATGAGTGTGACCGATCCTATGAGTCTTTGGCCTAGTCTCTAGAGCTCTCATTAATACCAGGCACGTGCATGGCATATAAGCGCAAAACCGCATTGAATAACAAAATTATTGTGGTCAAAATGTGACTGTTAAAGTCACTGATTTACAACTAGAATTATTTGGTTCATAGAAATGTTATATTTTACCAGTAATTTTGTAAATTAAATTTTATTGATCTAAGTTTGGTTCATAGTCGAAAGACACCAAACCTATTGCATTTTGTCCAGAAAATCCAGCAATATATATTTTTATAAATCTTTTTAAATAAGTGGGGGATTGTAAGCAAAATGTTTTATTTCAAAAGATTATTTTATTAAGTGTATTTACAGAGCCAATAATTAAATCATTTTTGAAATTATTTGGTGAATTGGCAAATTGACAGTATATCATTTACCTATANATGTTGTCACAAGAACATTATGTGGAAGGACTTCTTAAAAGGTTTGAATGTTTTGAGGTGACACCTGTAGCCACTTCTTATGATACAAACTCTAAATTGGAAAATAATTATGGATACCTAGTTTCTCAATCTAAATATGCTCAAATTATTGAAAATTTATTGCATTTGATTAATTTCACTAGGCTCGATATTGCCTATGCTGTTTGCAGATTGAGTAGATATACTCATAATCCCAATTATGAGCATTGGTTCGCATTGAATAGACTGATGAAATATTTGAGATGAACCATGAATTATGGTATCATGTATAGTGTATTTCCTTCTACTTTCGAAGAGTATTGTGATGCATCCTCGATCTCTGATTCAGATGAGACAAAATTCACTAGTGGATACGTGTTCACCTTAGGTGGTGATGCAGTATCCTGGAAATCAGCTAAACCGACGATCATTGCTAGATCTTTACTAAAGGATGAATTGCCTCCAGTGTTTATACACTTTGATTGTCATGCCGCAAATGCTATTGCGAAGAATAAATCTTACAGTTGTAAGAGTAGACACATGAAATTGAGGCATGATGTCGTTAAACAACTACTGAAATATGGAATAATTGCAATTGATTATGTGAAGTAAGAATTGAATTCGGCCGATTCACTAAGGAAACCCATGGGAAGAAAATTAATTCTTCAGACTTCAATAGAAATAGGTTTAAGGTCAATTTGTAGTCAATAGAGATGGGAACCCAATCTATGTGATTGGAGATCCCGTGAAGTAGGTTCATATGGGTAATAACATGTCGATATTGGCTCTGCGCACTTACTGAGATTGTTTGAAACTGCTACTAAAAATGAGGGATGGGTTACTAACTCTTAATGAATTCAAAGTTCTTAATTAAGGAAGGTGTATTTAAAGCAGTGTACACTTGATGAATTCACCTATATGAGAGTATGAGTGTGACCTCTCCTATGAGTCTTTGGCCTAGTCTCTCGAGCTCTCATTAATACCAGGCACGTGCATGGCCTATAAGCGCAAAACCGCATTGAACAACAAAATTATTCTGGTCAAAATGTGACTGTTAAAGTCACTGATTTACAACTAGAATTATTTGGTTCATAGAAATGTTATATTTCACCAGTAATTTTGTAAATTAAATTTTATTGATCTAAGTTTGGTTCATAGTCGAAAGACACCAAACCTATTGCATTTTGTCCAGAAAATCGAGCAATATATATTTTTATAAATCTTTTTAAATAAGTGGGGGATTGTAAGCAAGATGTTTTATTTCAAAAGATTATTTTATTAAGTGTATTTACAGAGCCAATAATTAAATCATTTTTGAAATTATTTGGTAAATTGGCAAATTGACAGTATATCATTTACCTATATTTTACACCTTCTTTTCCACATGTCCACTTCTTAATACTTGTCTGATGATAGCATTTTGCATGAAATGAAATGGGCAAGTGTCTAGGACACTTGTCTTGTGATCACGTTACTCATTGACCTATAAATAGGCATTTGCTCTTATGAAATGAATTGCAGCAAAAAAACATTTTGTGCTTACTGCTTCTAACGGTTTCTTCCTAGTTTCTTCATGTTTTCTTAAAGTTAATTAATTTTGACTTTGTTATTTTAAATCCCCCTAATTACTTGCTGATGATAATTAATTTGCTGATCCCTCCTATCTCTATTTATTTAAGATAGGGAAGTGCTTGTTTAATCCTGGGGAAACATTTCACACCGTTGAAATAGTTTCTTAGGATAGTGCCCAGCATGACTCAAGTATTTATCTATTTTCTGTACTAATATTCATATATTTTCGTAGCAATTTTTATCATATTTTCAGGACCATTTTTTGATAAATAATAAAGTTATTTATTATAATAATANATTTATCTATTTTCTGTACTAATATTCATATATTTTCGTAGTAATTTTTATCATATTTTCAGGATAACTTTTTGATAAATAATAAAGTTATTTATTATTATTATAATTATTATTATTATTATTATTATTGTGAAATTTCTTATATTTCCCTAACAAGTACTAGATTAGGGGAACGAGCTACTTACCTTTACGAAGAATATTGAAGGAAAACTAATGGAATTCACCAAAATCGCCTCTGCACTTGCCCAAAACGTCCTTGAGAAAGAATGAACAATTTTAGAGAAGTTCCTACATTTTTATAGAAACTTGGGAATTCTCACATGTTAGTTTATTTCGGAATATACGTTTAAACCTTGACATTCAAACCAACCCCTTCATGTCAAGTTCAATATCGAAAGCTCTACTCACCCGAATTATTTCTCAGATTGCCCTATACTTCACCATGCTTATATTTAGTCTAAGCCTAGCCTAGCTTTAAATTTTTAACTACCTACTTAAAAGTTCTCTCACCCAATCTCTTTTACGGTTAACTCACCCATAATGGCAAAAAGGGTCATTAAAAACAAACTTTAAAATTAAAAAAGTTGAAATTGAAATATTATTTTAAAACAATTTCTAAATTTTTTTGGGGGTGGGGGTGGCAGGGATGATAGTGGGTAAAAAAAATAAAAGATTGAAGTTAAAAATATTTTTTAAAAACAAGTTTTAATTTATTTTTTTGGTTTTTTTTGTGGGGGGTGGAGGGTGGGGGGTAGGGACAAAATAAATTTATTTTTTTAACAAAAAAAATATTAATTAGAAGTTGGAAGAGATTTTTTGGAAAATGTTCTCTTTAATTTTGAAGGGAAGTCATTTTCCATAAATTTGAAGATAATGAGTTGATTTAGAAAACATTTTTTTAAACATTTAACCCAACGAAGCATGAGAAAATTTAAAAATATTTTTTTTAAAATGTTTTCCTTCCTACCAAACACACCCTAAGTGCATAAAATGTTTTGGGCTAATGTAAAATTTGTTCAAACATCCTACATTCATCTTGTCGTTCGCTTTCATGCCATTTGCTTCATTTCTTACGACAAAAATAGTTATATATCCTATAATATCAAATCCAAAAATACCCTTAACGCAAATGACTCTTTGTTTAAATACAAGAAACACCAATTATGAAAAGACAAAAAAGATTATCTTACCAACATGGATAAGCAAAAGATCACACTTTAGTTCAAAGTGATATTTAAGTAATAAAACTAGACTCCTCAATTTCCCATTATGACGAGATACTGGAACCAAAAAGTTACTTAATATAGAAAGTGACATTCATTTTAAATGGACTAAAATGAAAGTAAAACACATAAATTAATTCTCGCTTCACGCCCTCCGGAAGTGCCACTCTCGTCTGCATTGTTTGAACTGCTAATAGTATTAGTTCCAAGAACCTTGGGGGATTTAGTACTAAAATTAAATTGTACATTTCTCTATTTCAAAATACAGCATGTACCACCACTGAATACATCATTAATATAAGTTAGCCGAATCCATTATTGAAATTTTAGTATAATATTTGGGTTAAATAAGAAGAGTATGAATGATCAGTTTGAAACTTTTTGAGTCTTTTAGTTTGAGGTGACATTGCAGCATAGTTGTTTAGCCGTCTTTCCTATTACGTATTGCACTGTCTTTAGTGGAAAACAGATTGTTTTAAACTCACCCCATAATTATGATACTATAAGTGTACAACCAGAATACTCTATGAAGAGATTTTTCACTCTTTCAAAGGGATTGTGGGTTACTGTACTCTATCGGAAATTGACAATGTTAGAAGTGTAATGAACTCCAGCTTGTTGTGTAAATCTTTCACCTACCAACCTAGCTTTGAACCTTTCCACACTTCCAATCGGCCTTATGTTTGATTTTGTAAACCTATTTGCATCCAATAACAATTTGGCATGTCGGTAAAGGAGCCAGATCCCATGTATCATTTGCATACAATGCTTCGAACTCTTGTGTCATTGCCATTTTTCATGCAAGATTTTGCTTCCTCATAACAAGAAGTTTCTAATTTATGTGAGAGTGCCTTTACCAACTGTTGATTATTCCTTTGAGTTGTAATGCTAAACAATGGACATATATAAAATTGAATTGGAAACTAGGTACAAGTAACACTTTATGTGAAGTTAAGACTGGATTCAAAAAGACATCTCCAATTTCATTTACTTTGGTAAGGTGATTAGAAAAGGATATATATGGTAATGGTTTTAGGACAGTTTCATCATAGGTCATATGGTGTGATACTCTTGATTCTATGATCTAAGATCCAGCAGTCAATACATGACAAATTACCTATCTCGGTCATTGAAGAATAACAAGCAAGTATACATGTCAGGTTCACAGCTCCACCTAACATGCATGAATTTTCATTGTCTTTGTTTCCACCCTGAAGGTTCCCAAATAGGTTGAGAAGCTCCTCATGCAGACCTTTAGATAGATTCAGTGGCATTTCTCTCCCCAACTCAAGATTTTCCTCCTGACCCTGATTGTTTCCTTTTAAGATGTGTAAGAGGTGGAACCCTGTCCTTTGAGAAATCTGGAGTTGGATGTATAGACATAAATTTTATAACACATTTGTCTTTGGTGTGTCCAGATCTTTTGCTATAGTCACAAAACAAGTGTGCATAGGCATTACTAGTACTAGAACTACCTCGAAAGCAATTGTTGTTGGAATTTCAGAGTTATCTGTACCTCCCTGGTATAAAATGTAGTTTGTATTGAAATCTCTACTGGTGTGGGGTGATGCAGATGCACTCAGTGATATGGACTCCAAAGCAAGCTGGGATAGGATAGCCAAAGTTTGTGTCGTACTAGGAAAAATTGTCATCATCGGTATATTTCCCCTCATAGTGTACATCTCATTCAATACCATTTGGAAGTTTATGATCCATTTATCTTATTCAACCTTGTGCATCTTTGTTATTCTACCACATGTACATACACAGATGCATTAAGAAGTAGTGTTGATTGTGTTCATCGCTTCCCTCAACCTCTTCTTCTTTTTGTTTAATATCCAATAATAGTTAGAGTTCCTTGGTGCTATTTCCTTTTGAAGTTGGTACAGTTTGTAACGACTAGTATTATCATATCGATCCTCTAAATCCTTCCAAAGTTCCTAGCATTTGTCACATGTTGGAATCCATCTCTTAATAGAATTAACCTCCAAACTCTTAAATAGAATTTAGAATCCAAGAGGGCACTATCTCATCACATTTCTCGCAATGTGTAAATCTTGGATTAGACGAGTCTAGCTTCACAATCTTCTTTTAATAAAACCAGTTATGCTTTTCACTTACACGGCTCTAAGAATTGCTCGTCTACAGATCCATTCACTTACATGGCTCTAAGAATTGCTCGTCTCGAAGATTTGTAACTATTTCCATAAAAAAACTAGCTGGTAACAATGTTGAACCTGCATTCTCTCATGGATATAGGTAAAATGGACTAGTAGTATCCATCCTGACAGTGGTTATGTTGTTATCAGGTTGACGATTAGTCATATTTGAACAATTTTCAATACAGATGAAATCGATTGAAGAAGAAGGAAATATGATAATGTTTGATCGCACAAACTGAATGGAGATCCAAAATGTTTAAAACAAGGCAACAGTAACTCAAAATGGACTGAATCAAATCCAAATGAAGAAAACAGAGAGAAGAAGAAACTTCGCAGCCCTATGCGCTGATACCATGACAAAATTGGAAAGAAATGTGCTGGAATTAGCTCCAGTTCCCCAATAATGGAGCTCGAACTCAGAGAGAAGAAGAAGTAGAAGAAACTTCTAGAAGGAAAAATTGAAAGCTGAGTATTGCATTTTACTAACTAAATCAATAAGCATTACATTAGTGTGTGTATACAAAAAAGGTTAGCTAATTAAAAATAGTCTAACTTTAAACATAGCCAACTTTCTAATTTTAACTATCCTCACTTTACTCACTAATTCTATTAAAAAAATAAAGCGCTTAATAATGTAAAGGCTCAACTTTTGGGTTTTATAGTGACGTTCTTTCATCTTTATGCATCTTTTGCTCAAACAAAGTTTTATGGTTGATGATATTGATACGAAAGGGATATCATACGTATAATTTAACATGATAAAACTAGCTTTAAAGTCAAAGATTTTCCAAAACATATACATAATGAAATAAATTGTCATGTCACCTGCTGATGTATATTGTTAACGTCTCAGTATGTGTAGGTTTGACAATTAAAATGTGTATAAAATAATATAGTAGCTGAACATCGAGTGAGACAAGAATTAAATTAAGTATAGTCTGATCATGACCATAAAAATAGAGTACTATATTTTCTTTCATAATCCTCATTAAAGTGAAAGACAACATATTTGTGATGTAACAGAATTTGGGAAAACACTGACCAACAGGGAAAGTGACTTTGGTTTCCTGAGAGAAAATCTAATTGCTAAAGAATTTGGTGATTTAAAAGTTTGATGTCGTACAACTTGTTGAGAAAAAAATGTTTGTTTTGGATGAAATTGATAAATGGAGTTTATATGAAGGAAAACACATAAATTGGGGCCAGTAGACTCCCAAATAACTGTAGTTGTTATTGAAGAAAATTGAATTCTTCAAAAATAGAAGATGTTGAAATTGTATACTAATTGAATTATTGAAGAGTTAAGTTACTCTTTAACTTCAAATGGCACATAATTAGTCACCAGAAACATCAAAGGGAATCTTACAAACACTATACTAACTTGCAAGTAGACATATACTAGAAGTGTTTAGAAAGGAGTTGACAACAAAGTTCCAAGAATCAGAGATATACCACACATGAATTGAAGTATATTCAAGAAGATTCATGAACAAATGGAAGTAGTGACAGCACAAATACAAACTAAGTTATGAGTTAGAATAGAACAACTTAACTGCACAAAAAAGCACATATATACAGTTGTAGATAGGAGTGTTCTGGGGTCGGTTATTGATTTTGATTCGATCGTTTAGTTATTAATCATGAAAATATAATCAAAAGACAAGGTGTGGAATAGAAAAACAAATTAATTAGCAAATAAGCATCTGCCAACTTCACTTGTTGTAATGTACTTGTTCCTTTGAAATTGAATTTTCACTAACATAGGAGAAAATTAAATGAAAATTGGAAGAGAAAACTACTACATCATGCCTCCAAATTGTTTCCATTAAATCCCTCAATATAATTCTTTTGTCCCTTAACTTATTATCTACATCACCTTTTTTTCACCATAAAACTGGCTAGTGATTTTTTTGAACTAGGCCTAGACTCACAAGGCTTTAGAATATGTCACTAGAATGTTAGGTCTGCTTACTTATAAGCTCATTCATATAAAAGATATGTATATAATTCTAAATTGCCTTTTCCCATCAAATAATGACCTAATCCGCTAATGATATTGTTTGTTTTGAGTATAAACGAGTACGACTTTAAAATGCGACACTAAAGTGTAAGATCTACTTACTTATCATGTGTTTTTGCCGGTGTGAACTTTTTGTCCTCACAAAAACTCTTTCTTATGGATTAAACATACACGCTAAGGTTTGTTCAACCATATAAAATTTGACTAAGAATTGTCCAATCATATGAGATTTTCCTAAACCAAGCAAAGAAGGTTGCGCCACCTTATCAGAATTTATGTAAACTCAGTTAAACTTCAGCTTGCATCGACACAATTGACACATAAGTGAATCTAATACCATTTGTAATAGTCAAATCCACATATGATATTGTTCTATTTGAGCGTAAAATCACACAACTTCAAGACGCACTATTAAAGTATAATATCACCTTACTTATATACTTAATATCCATCTTGTGTTCTGACAATGTGATACTTCTCATCTTATGTTTGGGGGTAACACATAAAACCTCTTTTCTAATTTCCGATAGAAAATTAAATCATTTTTTATTCTTGAATACTTTATTCTTATAAATGATGCACTAAAAGAATATATGAACAAGTGATTCAAAATAAAAGAAACATAAACTTGATAGTTGGTCATACAGACCTAGAGTCTATATAAAATAGAACAATTTATCTGCAAGATGGTAAATTTTGTGCATTTTGATACACACCTACATTGGACAATAGTCCTCAACCAGTATAAGCACATTCAACACAAACTAAACAACTAGTTCAAACATAAATATCATGCATATTGTTTTTTCACCAACTTAACAACTAATTGAAATCAAATAAAGACTCTGCCTACTGTTTTTCAAGTAATAATAGACTGCATATAAATTAAATAAGGATTCAAATGGCTATTTTATCTCCAAAGAAACAAAATTTGACCTCTTTTTCATATTCATCAGAGTTTTTGATCAAGGAGCTTCTTCTTCTTCTTCTTCTTCTTCTTCTTCTTCTTCTTCTTCTTCCTCTTCCTCTTCATCTTCCGCCTCCTCTTCCTCTTCCTCTTCCTTCGTTATTTCATTACGATATCCTCCATATTGTTTCTGCTCGTAGAGCAAATCAATTGCCTACTAAACTGAAAAATCTCACATGTCATTCCAAAATGTAAGGTTTTACAATTGACACAGAAAAGGTTCCAACATTTAGGACATGCCCTAATTGGATATCCCTGTTGATCATCAATCAATTTACCCATACAATCCATATAAGGGCAATCAATAACTACAAGTGAAGCCAAAGCTTTCATTAGTCGACTGGCATCTCTTACTCGAATAAGAAAATCAATCGGCATTATTAAATCGATATCCAAAATTTCCTTGCAATCAGAAGCAGGACACCTTATTGAAACCTCGCGGATAACCTCATTGATATTTTCACTTATATAATTTTGTATGCATTCTACACAGTAACAGTGATTGCAATTAGTTCCCCACATCATTGTGTCTGGCAACGGAAAGACATCTTCACATATTTCACAAAATCTACATGAAGATTCCCCCTTTTCATGGTTAAGTGAATCTGGAATGATAGAACACTCAATCTCCATAGGTTTTTTACCAACATCATGATAAGATCTCGATTTCAAATCCTTACCAGAATGAAACTGAGCTGAGCAAAATAGAATTGCTTGCAACTCGATATCATCATCTCCGATGTTGTAGTCATTGTTATTTTTCAGCCACAGCGATGACATCAGAATTCAGCGACGTAAGATCAACTTCGACATCGCTGGAGCTCAAGATTGGCAAGTCTGTTGATTCCATTGCAACTTGATTGGAATTCACGATTTGCAAATCCGTTGAATCCAATTCAACTTGATTGGAATTCACAATTTGCAAATTCGTAGATTCCATTTCAACTTGATTGGAATTCACGATCTGCAAATTTATTGATTCCATTTCGACATTACNTGGGTGATTTGGTATGACGTGTTAGACAAGTGAAATGGCCAATAAGATCATGCCACGTTTGGAAATGATACACCATGTCTAGTCAAATCAAACAACAATTAAAAACATGCCTCGTGTACAGCTAACGTGTTTCAACCATTAAACAACGTAAACTAAAATTTGATTGGTAAAAAAAATCATCTTAATCCCAAATCATCCCGCTCAGCAAGACTAACAAGTTCAAACCAATCAAATATTATCATGTAAATTTCATCCGAATCAATCGGAAAAAAATTCCCTCATCACAATTGTTCAATCGCAGGACAAGTGACATGTTTGATTTTATCAAATATCATCATAGCAACAAAAATACGGTTAAAAAAATTATCTTGATAATATAGGTTTCACCCTAGTAGAAGTTGCACGTTCTAGCTAATTAAATATTGTTATGAAAGTTTCAATTTGATTGGTCAAGAAGAGTTTGTCATTTCTTCCATCTTTACACAAGAATATGTTTGAGCCAATCAATATCATCATGTCAACATCAATATGATAGAAAACCATTTGTCCTTGTCACAATTCTTCTAACCTACAACTATAATAAAGATATTCATAATTTAACAAGCTAGAGGATTTCGAGCATTAAATGTTATAAGCTCTCTATGAAGATTAAGGATGAAGGAAAACTAAACACCTAGTTATTAAAAATAAATCTAATGAAGACAAGTGTAATGCCAAGATTTTAAAAGATCTAAGCCACATAGTTTTGTCCATCAAAGTATTTTTGCGAATCAAGTTCAAATTCAACACAACAAAACTAAGCACAAATATTATTAAATTTATATTCCAAGAAACAGATAAGAGGACTACTAGAGACATTAACATCAATTATTCTTAAAGATAATATCATGATTATTATAATACTTATCATTCTTATTATTTACTTCACATGAACTTTATTGTCTATCGGTCATTCCTTTTTTGCCAAGTATAGAAACTATTAAACTCTCGTACTTTTTGTAACGACCCGGACTATTGTTATTTGAGATGAGAAAAATTCCCAAAAACTATTTCGGTCACTGTACCGCTGCAACGAAATAGGTGCAATTGGCGTTCCAGCTTACCACACTAAAGCAGGATCGGCGAGGTAGAGTCCGAATTTCGAAAAATCCTTATTTTTTCATCTTTTCAAAAATAACCTATAGGTCATAAATTACCCTAGAAACCCCAGAAAAGTTATTTCAAGTTAGTGAAAGAAGGAGAAGGAGATTTGTAGCATAAGGTTGGTGGAATCTTGCGAGATCTTGGTCAAACTCCCCGTAGCGAATTCAGAAAAGCTAAAAACGAAATCAAACTTCGTACAAATTACTTGGCGCCCACCTAGGTTAGGTTTTATGCATTGAGTAGCTGTAAATCTTTGATTACCATATAATATATTAATTTTAACAGTATGAGGTATGTGTAGACCTTCATGCACCGAGTAAATTCCGTGAAAAGTTGCTATAATTTAATGTTTTTGTGGTTAGTGTCGTGTTGAGACTATAACCGCTCAAGGTTCTTATTTGTGTTCTTGAATGGTTCTTTTATTAAGTTATGGTACCTGAAAGAGGGTCGATTTATTTTTACCGAACACCACCCTAGGCAGTCTTGCAAACGCCTGCAACACTTAGCCTATCTTACTCCCACAAATTTGACTAAGTATAGAAATACTTTAACAACAAAGTTAAACAACAGACAGAATGTTCGTTCCAACCTTTATAATCTTATAATTAGTACAAAGAGAAGGCTTCACAAATTTGTCTAAGTCCAGAAACACACTCTATAGCGTTAAACGAAATTTCCATCCTTATAAAATTTCTGCACGTGGCAGTTCCATGCGGCAGTTACAAATGACATCTGTACGACACTTGTCATCACATGTTTCAAACTAAGTATCCAACAACTATATTTCTAACAGATAGAATCTAATTCAAATTACATCCTTATCCATACGAAATATTTATATTCTAACACTTAGAATATTTCAGGATACATTCCAACACTTAGAATATTTCAGCCAGCTTCCAATACTTAGAATATTTTAGCTGCCCTCCAACACTTAGTTTTATTTCAGCAATTCACGTGAAATACCTTTGTTTTTGCCATCGTCAAGTCTTCACAACTTTGCCTTGTTAAGCCAACACGCTGCCTTGCCGATGACTCTAGCCCGCACGTAAGCCTTGCATGTTCAAGTTGCCTTGCCAACACCCAAGCACCTTGAACCTGTGTTGCACTGTTTTGCCCCCTTTCATGTCAAGACCAATGCCCAAGTCCTTGACATGTCTGCACGTAGTTAGATCAAGTAATTTACGGGTCTAACAGTATCAGTAGGAGGAAGGATTTCAAATTATACTATTTTTGAACGTTGTAGTGATAATTGTGATAAAGAGTTGTAGTTATCTTAAATAAAACTAGTAACAAAACTTTACGAAGAACTACGATTGGACTTGTGTAATTCCATAAGAAGAAATCGAGGGAACCCATACGTAATTAAGCATGTGACTAGGTGATTGTTGTGGCTCTATGGTGGTGTGGTAAACTTGTTTTGTTCCGTTGTGATACTTGTGTATGTATTCATGTTGCAATAATGGTCTTAGATATTAAAACAAGATATGCAAATTATCGATGTATGAAGTTTTTCTTAAATGTGTGATCTTGATGTGTGATTGGGATTGGATAGACACGTTCTGGCATACTAACTTGTATTTGATTGCCACGTTCAGGCATACTAACTGGGATCAGTTACCACGTTCCATCATAAATCATGGATCAGATTGCCACGTTCTAGCATGCTAACTCGATCGTTGGTCACGTTTTGGCATAAAACTAGATCAGATTGCCATGTTCCGGCATGCTAACAGTTTCACTTTGGATCCCGTGAGAGGGGAAACTACTTGTGATAAAATGAGCACGATGAAATATGTTATGCTCAATATCGTGAGGTGTGTATATGTATCTATAAGTTGGGTGTTTTATTTACTTTTTAGTGGAAGCTAAAGGGTGGTAGTGGTACTTGTAGTACACAATGTGGTTAGTATGTTTATGTTATGATCTAATTGAACCTTAAGTGTGGTATTGATCTTGTAATATACAATGTGGTTAGTATGTTTAAGTTATGATCTAATGAAACCTTAAGGGTGGTAATGGCACTTGTAGTATACAATGTGGCTAGTATATTTAAGTTACGTCTAATGTAACCTTAAAGGTGGTAGTGGTACTTGAAGTATATAATGTGGCTAGTATAGTTGAGCTATGAACTCATGGAGTCTTAAGTGTAATAGCGGTACTCATTGTATACAAGGTGGTTAACATATTTAGATTGTTACCTCGTATGAAAAAGATAGGTGGTAATTGGAACTCAAACTTAGTAGAGTTGTATTTCGAATGGGTGAATTCTTAAACTTCCTTAGCTTGTCTTTGTTTTCGTTAATTCCGCATGTTTTCTAGTTGTTGGGTTATAAGGGTTCTCCTAAAAAGGTGTTAGTGTAGGCCTACACGGCCTAGTGGGTTGGGTCGTGACAAATTGGTATCAGAGTCTAAGTTATCGATATCCCCGTACCAGAGCAAAATGTGGAGTAGACTCTTCTGAATTGGTGTCTTTACATCCACATCTAATCTACAAGAGTCTAGGAAGCATTATAGGAAGTCGTTACTTTCATTTACTCCTGTCGTGTAAAGTGTTACTCGTGGTATAGGTTAAGTCTAATTGGTATCTCTCGATTCCAATTGGTATCTAAACACTGACATTGTGAATATGACTGAAGGACATCAACAAGTTAACCGGAAGGTTCCAATTGGTTTCTAGCCCTAGGGGATATAAAGAGTGTGGATAATCTTTAAGGGTTATCTATGGAGGCAAACTAAATAATAAACTCAAATTGCATGTATGTTGTTTCTGGTAAACTCTGAACATGTGCTTCTTATTTGTGGTAGCTAATTAGAATGTATACTTGTTGTATTGATATGTATTAAGTACTGTGTGTTGGATGATGTATTTGTGAATACGGAAGTGTGTTAATAGCCTAAATCATTGTTGAAATAGAGAAATGTAGTTGCAGTAAGCAACCTGATTTAGGATACTGTATAGAGTATCTGAAGTCGATAAGAGTAGAGTTATGGTTGGATTGTTAAAATGGTATACGTTTTGTAATGTATAGGTGTATCCTTCGGATGTGTAGGTTTTAGTGTTAAGTTATTTTCCGCTTTAGAACTCGAACCTCGTGTATTCTAGTCGAAGAAATTGACAAGCCCGATGGGATGGTGAAAATGGAGGTCAGAAAAAGATTGGAAAGTGAAAAAGTACCCATAAATTCCTGGTCAAGGTTCTATTTCTGTCTTAACCGCTGCAGCGGGTTTTTTTTGCTGGCGCTGTGCCACTACAACGGGATTTTCTTGCTAAAGCAACACACAGAGGGACAAAACCTCGCCAAAATTTTTTTGTTCTTCCCTGTTTTCAAATAATACTCCACAATGGATCCAAACTAATCCCTGCAACTCCTAAACCAGTATTCAACAATATTATTAACAAAAAAATAGATTAAGGATTTAAAAATAGACTCCTTCAGACAACAAAAAAATAAGCATCCATGTGCTACAAAAAAACTTAGTACTATCAAACTGAAAAAGTAAAACCAGTTGTTCAAAAAGAAAATATCCATAAGTAAAAGAGAAGAAACCCAATCAGGTTTCTCATGATGGGTTGTGTCCATGTCAGAGTCCAGGTCCTCGGGGTACTCTAATCCGGCCTTGGCCTCGTTCAGCATCGAAAACTGTGAGAAGTCCCTCGGTTCTAGCTGGAGAATCTCCTTGATCAGGGCCACGCAAGTGAAGATGGACTTAATAGTCTTCCACGTATGATCCATCAAACAATCCCTCTCCAGGGCCTTAATGATCTCTTGGTGCAGCTGGCGGAGCAACTCCACCCTGAGGGTTGTGCTGGGGGTAACCGCAGTGAAGTCAACATACCCACTTCCCATCTTCTTCTGTACCGTATCCAGGTCTATTTCGACCCGTTCACTCGAGAAAGGGTCCTCGTTGTCAAAATTTGCAATCGCTCTCCTACTGCTAACCCTGCTCGTCTTCCTCCTCTTGCACTTAGACACAGAATCTGATCAAACTAACAGAGGTTGAATATGGGGGTCCATAGGCAATACTTCGTCAAGATCAAACAAGGGAACCTCTTCCCGCTTGCATAAGGTAGTGATAAGACCAGGAAGGAAGAAAGCTTTCTTGTTGCCTCAATAGAACATCTTCCACACCGAGATAATCTGTGCCCCCTCATTAAGTTGAATCCCCTGTATAGAGCACACCACCATCAGAGCCCGAGGAAGGTGATGTCCATGTGGTTACTCAACGGGTGAATTCTTCTAGATACAAAGTGTAGCCACCTCTTAGCATCCGTTGACCAGCCAACACTAGTGAGGCCCTCAATTGTAGCTTAGTGAACCTGATCCCATCTTGCGGGATCCACAATAGTGTCTCGCAGCCACTCAAGGTCCATATACCTAAGATTCTCCTCAAACACTAGGTTTGGGACCTTTCCCACCTCCAGCACCTCATAGATAGTAGGGGCATTCAAGGTAATTTCAAATCCCCGATTTGCGAATAACTGGGTAAGGAACAGCAGAGCGTACTCTAGGGAGGATAGCTTAGAACTCCCTCACCATTGTAAAACGGTCATCCAGTGGAGCCTCAGTCAGCCGAAGCCACCCAAACTCGACCAACCTGGAATAGAAAGAGAAAGCCTTCTCCTCCACCTTATGAATGACATCGCCCTCTCGAATCAAAAACTAGTAGTGCAACAGTCATGGTGCCTCACCCGACTAGCGCCATTGGAAAACCAGATGAAGGGGGCGTTATCATCATTTTGACCAGCCATTTAGGGATAACTTGTAGGAAATAAGACAAGTTAGAATAGAATAGACTAGGTAGGGAAGCCAAAAATGATAAGAAAATTTTTTTGGAAAAAGGGAGCCAACTACTGGTGTGGGCCATCCCGCTACAGCGCGATGATGCAGGCTCCGACATTAAGATGGAGGCTGCTACAACAGCCTTTATCTAGGAGGAACTCCAGATATGGAAATGGCATCTTTTCATCCCAAACTCCTCGTCAGCTCAAAGTATATTAGATACCCTAGAACAAGAATTAGAAATTGTTTAGACCAAATGATCCCTAAATTTTGTCTAAAACCGAGTTCATCGTAAGAAGACTTTTCAACTTTCCCCGCTCGTTTTTGTATAAATTTAACCTTGTTTTCACGGAATCCTTATGCCCAAAACGTAGTATAAACGTTAGGGACATAAGGAAAGTAATCATGCTATGAGTTTCTAATGCATTAGCAACCTAGTCCAAATTTTGAAATTAACTACCCAAAACTCTTCCTGATTCGATTAGGTATGTAGCATGCAATCAATAAAAATCAAGAAAGGAAGTAACGATAAAGGAAATAATGAGAAACTTACCAAATTCAGATGATTAGGACAGGACCTTGTGGAGAATGTTGTATTAGTTGACCCAATTTTTCGCATTGCCTGTTAACTACCCTAGAGTGGAAACCTAAGACTTCTTCTGTGTAGTGAGTATTACCCCTTCGTTCTAGCGTGTGTTCATTTTTTTAGGATCTCAAAAGCTCTAGGGGTCAAAAACATTGGTCATTTTTTTTAAGAGTCCTATCTCTAGTAGGAATCATTCGAAGTGAGAGTGTGTGATGACCGAGCTTTAGTCATTCGGGGACGAATAAGTCGTATCTCTAGACATGATCTTTTATTGCTTAGTTAATATACATAATGAGATGGGCATCGGCTTGACCGATGATGCCTACTAGTATGTGTGTTTGTATTGATATTACTATTTTTATGTCTTTTGACATAGTTTGGATGCCGAATTGGTGATGTTTCCTTAGGTGAAGACGAAGAAATCCTCCAACAGCTTTGACTTTTCATTCCTCATGGTGCAAGTTGTGTCTTTTGTTTAAATGACCCTATTATTTTCTTGGTGGCTCTTGTACTTGTCAGAGGTCCTTGGGTATTGGTAAATTATTTTGTACAATTTAGTAAAGTTGTATTTTAAATGGGTTAATTCTTAAATATCCTTAGCTTGCCTTTGTTTTCTTTAAATTCCGCATGTTTTCTAGTTATTGGATTATGAGGGTTCTCCTACGCAGGTGTCAGGTAGGTGACCACACGGCCCGGTGGATTGGATGGCGACACTTTTATTTTAAGTAGCTCTGTTGACTTGGGAAATGAACGTCCCCAACTGAAAAAGAAAGGTAAAACAGAATCACAACTATCATATGTCTTGTCAGAAAACTTTGGATAATAGGATTCAACGCTTCACATATTGAAATTAGTTCACAATATTATTATTCTTTTAAAAGTTCATTTGCTTCATAGAAGTTTCGCATTTATTTTCTCTTAAATTGAAATGCTTAATATATATATATATATATATATATATATATATATATATATATTAAGCATTTCAATTTAAGAGAAAATAAATGTGAAACTTCTATGAAGCAAATGAACTTTTAAAAGAATAATAATATTCTAAACTAATTTCATTATGTGAAACGTTGAAATCTATCATCCAAAGCACAACAATATGCATATGCATGAAAGATAATTTGGGCAACCATAATGGAATTTCAGTTAAGTTGAAGGACAATTATGTTAAGAATTCTTGTCCATTACACTTAGCAAAACTCATGTCCACACCTACCACAAATTCGAACATATATATTAGTTAAATGTGTTCAGATCGTTTCTTGTCTTATTTTCCAAAAGTTATTTGCAAAACTCTAATGGAGTGCCAATTCATTGTACTATCTTAGTTGGTACACAAAAAGAGCAATGATATCATTCAAAATTTAAGTACATTTAATAGAGAGTAAAAATTATATTGTGAAAACATATCAAAGACACTCCATCAAAATCTAATAGCGAGTAAAAGTTGAATAGTGAACATGTATAAAACGTAAATATACTTAGATTGAGAAGATAATTTGTTTAAAATTAGTTTGATGATACTTCCGAAGGAGCCAAACTTACAAGATAAGTGTGTACATTTCATTAACATGATTTTAAAAAATAATACTTATTGAGGTCTTTTTTTAAAATAAAAAAAAATCTTATTTAGCTATTTTTTTCATTTCAGCTTTGCACCTGAGATGTTCAAGATTGACCATAAAGATTAAAATATATTTTTATATATTTGATCATTAAATTTAAAATCCTATTTACTATTTTAAATTTTTTATCAAATTAAAATAGGAGACTCAGTTTAAAATGGACAGTGTAGTATCAAAGTAAGAGCATGTTTGAATTGACTTTAAAAGGTAGATTTTAAGTCAAAAATAAAAAATAAACTGAAATGACTTTTAAGTCAAAAAATAAAAATTAAACTGAAATGAATTTTAAGTCAAAAGAATAAAAAGTACCTACTTTTGATTTTTTGACATATATTAAGTCATTTTAAACTTATTTTAAGTCATTTTTGCCTTATCAAACACTTCTTAACTTACTATAAGTCATTTTAAACTTATTTTAAGTTAATTTTTATATATGTCAAACAGTTTTATAAATAAAAATTTGACTTAAAATAAGTTTAACTAATTTTTAAGTCAATCGAAATACCTTTTATTTTTTTAAAAAGAAAGAAAATAACTTACAACGTGTTTCATAAAAAAAGAAACACGTCAACAAATTTCAAAGTAAATGTTGACTCTCTTATTATTTGTAAAGGTTGGGAACACTTATCGTTTCTTTGAAATAAAGAAAAAAAAACTAAGCATGATAGGCATAACACTTGAATTTCATAAATAAAATTTCTAAACTTTAAACTTATTTTATACTCCATCCCTTTTTCCCTAATTATTTATTCATTATTTTTTTAATTGTCTCTAATTATTTATTCATTTTGACAAATCAAGAAGCACAATATATTTTTACCTTTCATACCCTCAATTATTTACTTTTGAAAAAGATACAACTTCTTGAAAATCTTAGATTTTTAATATATCTAATTCATAATTAATAGGGGGTAAAATGATAAACTCAATATGTCAATAATTAATTTCTTAATAGGTGTGTCGATTTAAAAGTTGACAAGTAATTAGGAACAAAGAAAGTAATACTTTTGAGATGCAAGTTTAGCTTGATTCCAATTAATATGAAATGATGTTAGAAAATAATTTTTTAATAAGATCAAGAAATTTATACCCGCAAGTTTAGCTTGATTCCAATTAATATGAAATGATGTTAGAAAACAATCTTTTAATAAGATCAAGAAATTTACACCCGAAACTTTGAGCTTGTAAATTATTTGTCATCTTATATAAAAATAAATAATCTCATTGATTCTTAAGTTCTTGTATAATTTACCATTTGTCACTATTTACTCATTGTCTGATTTCTTTTTTAATGTGTTTAATTTTTATAATAACATTTATAATATTGAACTCGTGCTGACATGGATCATCACCTCTAGTTATTATTAAAAATAATATTTATGAGTTATGATACAAATTGTCTATAAATATCATTTTCAATTTTATTTTTATTTTTGTTTTTATCTTTTTATGATTTCTTAATTTAAAATCTGATAATGATCTATTTGACAACTTTTAAGACCTATCAAGTGGAATTTTAGAGTATAAAAAAAAAACATATTTAGTTATATGTATTTGAGATTAATTTATTTTTGTATATAGATAAGTAAAAATATCTTTTCTTTGATATACTGATGAAACCTTTTTTTTTTTTTTTTGAATTTCACATATAAGGCCTAAAAGGAGAGTTATCATATTCAGAAGATAAGGTGTTCTAAGTATTATACGGAAGAATGAAATTTTCATCTTGTAATACGTATGCTATGGAATGTATTGTTTATGCACTAATAACAAACCTAAAATGAGACATTCTTTAGAGGATACTTTCAATTATGAAGGAACATTTTATCACCTTTATATTCACAAGGGGAACCAAACATATGTAAAACAAAATAACTCAACTAATTACAAACATCACAAAATGTGTTATTTGGTCCTTGTCGAATCTGTTTTTAGATATTAAATTCATGAAATACAATTCACTTGGAAGATGTCTTGGTGGTGAAATAGTAAACATGCGAGTAGTTTAACTACACCATTTTGTTACCGTAATGACAAATTCATATTGATTTTGAAAAGTGCAATAATTTTGCCACGAATATAATTCTTGATAGATTTTCAAAACAGAGCTTTTGAAGTGCTTGCATGTTAAAAAAAAACTATATCTCCATGTTTAGGACATAAAGAAGAAAAAGAATTATACTTCTCAAGATTATGAAAATGAATTATACCTCTCAAACAAAGCAACAAGATATTGTACCAAAAGTAACATAAACTGTACCTTCACTTTGGACCCATTTTATTTCTTTTATTTTTCTTGCCTAACCACGTGTATTCAGTCCTTTTCTTTGACAGATACGTATTACAACTTTAATTACTTATTTGTCTTTACCTTTGTTGCAAACGGTTGGTTCTCTTTAATCACTTAACAGTATTCCCCAAAAATTTGATCCAATTTTCTTCACGTTCTCTTGCTCTTCAAAATTGATGCAATCTTGTAAATTGTTTTGGGACTAATAAATGTACCCGTGACTAATTTTTAGAGTATATAGTAATAAGTGTTTTAAAGAGAGAACTATCCCAATTATGAGTGCAATAAGTATTTTAATGGGACTAGATACAACATGTGAAACATTACAAATAACAATTGTTATGAATAATATTGGTACTTGAAAGTTAATTTTTAATATATAATTAGCTTAAATTTTTAATAGACAGCATGCGATAAAACAATAGTTCTCCTTTCCACATTAACTATAAGAAAGTTTGTGAATATATATGGGGATTTCTCTGGGAAGTAGTATGAAAATTCGCATGAAACTTATTTTCTTGCAAAATTTTCATACTAATTCCCAGGAAAAATTCCATGTAATTCACAGTTTTCTTATAGTGATTGTTCTTCTCTGCGTTCAACTTTCGAGAGCATCTTGTTGCTGCATGTGGTGACATATATCCCTCCTTTCACTCACTATAATGATAACAACTTTTAGCGGCATTAAATATTGACACTAATAAAAAATGCTAAAGTCTTACCGGCATCAGTTAAGTGTCATTAGAACTAATTTCGCTAAAGGCTTTAGCTACAGACATATACAAAGAGTGTCAATTGCCGCTAATAATTATTTTTTGTTGTAGTGACTTGTGGCTATAGGAAATCTCACAATAAGAATATTTAAGTTGATGCTCAATCGTGAAGCAAATTAGAGAATCATAAACTTTAGATAGTTTAAAAAAAACACAAGAATCGAATAATCATAAACTACAATTGATATGGATTGAAAAATCTCACCTTTAGGGCCTTATTGAGCTTTTTGTTAAAAATTGAAAACAAAATACTGGAAGTGTTTCAAAACTTGAAAGTTCTATATATAACAGGTTGAATTTACGGGGCGTAATCAAACCACTTAATTCCACCGGTCATATGGTTATTTTATGTATTTCAATTTATTTCGTCTCGTCCCTCAAAAAACTTGGTAGTAAAACAACACTATGTAATCAATGATTACAATTCGATTACTGATTTATTTTGTAATTTTTAGGCAGTATCTGAATTTTCTAATTTTGTATCTCAGATTGTCATTATTAAATTATTTATTTTATGAATTCTAACTCGTCCACAGTTATGGAAAGCAACTTGACAGATATTTCAACTGAAATTAAGTTTTGTAGTAATTTTAAACTGTTAATTAGTCCCAATTCTAAATAGGATTAATTGTAGTTTTGTACCCCAATGTTATACCGATTTGATAATTTGTGCATTATTAAGTAATCATTCTTATATTTTTCATTATTATTAAGTATTTTATTAATTGCTGTATCTAAATTAAATGAAATTATAGATAAATAAAATTTTAAATATAATTTGGAACTTGTTCAACAATAATATTCAAATTTTAAAATACTTTAGAATTAATAGACTTCAACATATTTATAAAATCATAAAAATGATATAGTTTATAAGTGTCAATCTTATTTAATAACATTCCAAGAGAGTTACACATTAATATTGTAGATTCACATATTTGTTAGTTCGTACTATTAAAAAAATTAAATTATATTAATTTTAAATAATTAAGCAAGGAGCCTATTTAACAACCCCTCAAAAAAGTGTTCACACATTAAAAATATAGTATTGCACAAAAAACCAAGAGAGTTGCATATTGTAGTTTTGCATATTTATTAGTTAGTATTATTTTTTAAAATTTTTATGTAAATTTAGATTTTGTATCATTAAAATATTAAACTATATAAATTTAAATAATTAAGCGGAGATTCTAGTTACAACCACTCAAGAAAATGTTCACACACCGATGCTATAGTCTTGCAACCTTCTTTGATAATACGTGAACTATTACTTTTTATTATTAATACTAGATATGGTAGTTCGTATTAGCACGAGCCTAATATCTGTTATTTAAGTTAAATATTCAATATATATATTTATTTTTGAAATATTTTATATCGTCAATTATTATGATTTATAGTATTTTTATACAAAAATTTAACAATAGATTAATTTGAAGATTCAGTGGAATATTTTTGTATGTTTTTTAAAAGAATATTTTATGTTGTCATTTGTCATGATTTATGGTGTTTTAAAGTAATTTTTATATATAAAAACCTAAAAATAAGAAAAATAATTATTGAACATGTTATTTTTGTTGTTTCCATTTATGTGGCACAAATGAAATTTGGAGTCATCCAATATTTTTTAAAAAATTGTTTAAGCTATTAATTATTGTCATTTATAACATTTTTATGTAACTTTCAAATAAGATACATTAGTGGTCACTTTATCCTAATTTATGTGATATGGATAATTTTATAAAATTAATCCTTTTATAATGTCTTTCAATATTTTAAGTTATTAATTATTATAATTTATGATGCTTTTTTTTATAATTTTAAAATGATATATGTTATTGTTTATGTCTGAATATATTTTACCCTGATAGAATTTCGAGAGTCAACTTATTTTATTATATATATTTTAAATATTTTAAATTTTAAATTAGTATAATTTTTAGTACATTTTTAGTCATTTGTAAATGATATATGCTTCTTCCTTTGTCCTATTTTATATAATATAATAATATAAATAAAACTTCAAAAACCAATTCAATTTTTAATATATATTTTAAATTTTTTAAATTTTCAATTATTGTGCTTTATAATATTAAATAGAATTAAATCGAAAATATACAAAAACTGTTATCAGCTTAAAAATAACCACGATAATTTTTTATGACAATAGGGTTGCCAAAAAAGCAAGACAGAGGGTCCCATTATGACATACAACATTGTGTTAGCTACTATGAAGGGTCCAATTGTCCGAACAATAAAATTATTTTTAAATGCAAGTCACAACACAATATTTTAAGCCAGTAGAATTACTCCAATTTTATCAAATTTTGTCTGCTTGGGCATAAAGTCCCTTTTATGATATAGTAGAATAGAATTAATTTGTACTTTTAAATAAATTGTGATTACATATTTAAATAAATCTTATAAGTATAATTTACATTTCAACAGAGTTACATAAAGTTTTATATAATTTATATATGATAAATGCTATAGAAATCATAAAATTTATACAAATATAAGTATCAATTTTAATTAATTTTGTAAGAATAACTTCAAGAAATATTTTTATAATTTTTAATATTCAGTCATAGATAAACTTAATTGGAACATGCAATATAATTGCATTAAGCGTAGAGTGTAAATATTTGAGTTTAAAATGTAGAGGGTGTATCTAAAATTGAGTAATATTAAAAATAATATTATTTCTATATAGAGAATTTGACATTAAATCAACTAAATGATAATTTTTTTGTGATTTTAAGAATCTATATATAAAGGAGGAACATAGAGATGATAATGTGATACCACTTTATGGCCTCCAATCACATTTTTCTTTTCTTTTTTCCTTTTTTTTTAGCATTTTCTTCATTTAATCTTTAATTAATCATTTTATTTTTAATATCTCATAAAGATTTTATATTCAATTACTCAACTTTTCACCTATCACTATAATATATCTTCTTTATTAGATATAATGTGCTCCACTATAATATATCTTATTTATTAAATATAGACTTAAGTCATCAACAGCCCCTTAAAGTTGTTCGCATAATTCACTTAGACACCTCAACTAGGAGTATTACCTATTAGACACTTTAATATTAAAGAATATGTATCTATTGAACATAAAACAAATTTTTTTAAAAAAAAATATTTTGCGTGTAATTCACGCGCATTATCTTAAAACAATGACAAATAAAATTATGACACTTGGCACATGCACCCAATCTAGCAATAAGATATATTTTTTCAATTTTAAAAAATGAAAAATAATTTCCAGCCTTTATTTATTAATCACAAATATATTTAAAAAGAAAATCTCCCCCACCCCCACCTAACCCTTTGACCTTTCTTCTTCCTCTACCCTGTGAACCCCAGCAGCCACCATCAATTTCACCATTGATAATGGAGATAACAAAAATAAAAATATCCCGATCAAATTTATTCTCATATCATTTGTTATTCTCCATTCGTTTTGAGATTTTTGTGAAAATAAATAAACGTCAATAAATTATTTTTAAGATTCATGACCAAGAAAAATTGAAAGCATGTTGAATTTTTTTTATATCATCTTTAATAAATTAATGAGTGGCGATGTTTGTTCAATCGGAGTGATCGAAATAGAGATGGACGAATATCGATCAATTTTTAACTCTAATGTTCGAATTTTTCTTCTTCTCACATATTAAATTAGCAGATTTTCTTTTACAAAAAATGAAAAAAAAAAAAGAAGAACGAAACAAAATGCTAAGAATTTTGAATCATTAGAATGGTGGGGGGAAGAAGATAACCACTGGTGCATGTGGTATGGGGGTGGGGGTGGGGTGGGGTTGATAGAAATAGGGAAGAAGAAGAACTCTCCTTCTTTTTTTTGTTAATTAATTTTTTTAAAATTAACTTAGGGGTATAAATTAAGAAAAAAAGGAAAAATCTTATTTTTAATAAATTAACGCGCTCAAGGAAAGTGAATTACACGTTTTTTTGCCATGTCAGCATTTTGTGTCTAATAGGAATGACTTTTGAACAAATAAAGTGTTCAATTGGCACAGGATAAGTAGAGGTGTCTAAATGAATTATGCGGACAACTTTGAGTGGCTGCAGATGACTTAGGCCTTAAATATAATATGCATACAATTATAACTGTCATAATTTTTAATTTTTTTATATTCATAATCATTATATATTAAATATGACTGTTAAGATACCTTATGATATTCCTCCATTTTCTACATAAATTCTTTTTTTTTTTGTATTATTCTATCCAAAGTTACTCTTCATTTTCACAATAGTATTATTCTTATTTTTTTATTTGGCTTGAAAAAGAATAAGAAAGCTTTTAAATAGTGATAAGCTTGTGAAGTGATATTGACAAGAACTTATATAGATAACTATGCATTGATTTCTTTTTCCTTCTATTTTTAATGATATGTCTATTGTACTATTTCTAATTTTTCTTTAACTCTTTCTTTCTTTTCTCTCTCTTTTTTTCTTATGTATCTCTGAATTTTTGTAATAGTGATAGATTTGTGAAGTGAATATTAACCATAATGATGCCTCTTTGCTTTTGTTTGACTTGAAAAAAAATCTTGAATATTGATAAGTTTGTGAAGTGGATATGACAAGATTTTAGACAATTGAATATTGTATCATTTCTTTTTTTCTTGTGTATTTTTATGATGTTTCTTAAGTTTAATTTTTTATACGAACTTCTTATTGTTGTAAATGCATATGTTCTTTTAGTTCATATCAGTATTATAAAATACTATAGATCCGAATGAGATATTACTTCCTCATGGATTTATCCTAATTATGGTTGAAATTCTTCTATATATACAAATCAAGTTTAAAATTTATAAACTTGTCTCTTGGTTCAAATTAGTAACTTAATTATGTTAAAAGTTGATACTAATAAAATTTCAAAATTTATAATTAATTGCTTAAAAGAAATAAATTTTGATAAACTATTTTTTTATTTATTATTTATAATGAAAATTCTTAAAGCTATCGAGAAATATTCCTGTGTAAAAAAATTAAAAGATAATGAAAAACATGGATGGAAAGATGATGCGGTAATAAAAACCAAGTTTATATACTCAAAGAAGAAGCATCTATATTATTTGAAATATTTGAGACACAATCATTGTTATTGATATTATAAACAAGGGTATAACTTATGTTTTCATCGTAAGATCAAGTTGTTGTTTTTTTTTTTTACAAAATTCAATTAATTAAACATAATTACATTTCATATTCCGTTAAAGGAGCGCAGAAAAGATAGAATGAATAAAGTCAAATTTAACAATAAAAATGAATAATATAAAGTATGAACTAAGTATAAATTTGATTTATACTGGAGGAATATAAACTAGTACTAGTCAAATATACTCCCTCCGTTTAAAAAAGATTGACCTAGTTTGACTTGGAATGAAGTTTAAGAAAAGAAAGAAGACTTTTTAATCTTATGGTTTTAAATTAAAGTTATGTTAAATGTACCAAAATGCCCTTTAATCTTGTGATTTTAAACATGCCACGTGGAAAGTTAAAGTTAAAGTGTTGCCAAAAAAGAAAAAGGGGTCATTCTTTTTTAAACAAACTAAAAAGGAAATAAAAACATTCTTTTTTAAATGGAGAAAGTATATTGTATCTAGATTAATAGCCTAAATATAAAATAAATATGACAAGAGGGCATTTTGGATCACCTTTGTTTGAGTTCGTTTTTTCGTATATGCTCATAATGTTTTGAAATAATAATAATAATTAATTAATTGACTTTCTAAGAACAAGAACGTTGCATATATATTTTTTACGTTACAAAAAATCATTATTCTTAGTTAAGTTAATTGGTACAAAATTTTTTTATAAACATTACTCTCTATTTAATTGTAATCATTACTTGTTTACATTAAAAGTATATTACCTAATACAAATAATCTATTCTTTAAAAATATGTTTATTTACTTCTTCTTCTATTATCATTTTTT
>NC_028648.1:54217790-54230511 GCF_001406875.1 Solanum pennellii | reverse complement strand
ATTACAAATAACAATTGTTATGAATAATATTGGTACTTCAAAGTTAATTTTTAATATATAATTGGCTTAAATTTTTAATAGACAGCATGCGATAAAACAATAGTTCTCCTTTCCACATTAACTATAAGAAAGTTCGTGAATTACGTGGGGATTTCTCTAGGAAGTAGTATGAAAATTCGCATGAAACTTATTTTCTTGCAAAATTTTCATACTAATTTTCAGGAAAAATTCCATGTAATTCACAGTTTTCTTATAGTGATTATTCTTCTCCGCTCAACTTTCGAGAGCATCTTGTTGCTGCTTGTGGTGACATATATCCCTCCTTTCACTCACTATAATAATAACAATTTTTTGCGGCATTAAATATTGACATTAATAAAGAATGCTAAAGTCTTTATCGGCATCAATTAAATGTCATTAGAACTAATTTCGCTAAAGGCTTTAGCTAGGGACATATACAAAGAGTGTCAATTGCCTCAGATAATTATTTTTTGTTGTAGTGTCTTGTGGCTATAGGAAATCTCACAATAAGAATGTTTAAATTGATGCTCAATAGTGAAGCAAATTAGAGAATCATAAACTTTAGATAGTTAAAAAAAACACAAGAATCGAAGAATCATAAACTACAATTGATATGGATTGAAAAATCTCACCTTTAGGGCCTGATTGAGCTTTTTGTTAAAAAATGAAAACAAAATACTGAAAGTGTTCCAAAACATAAATTTTGTGAGTTGTGATCTGCCTCTTCACAAGAGATAATTTGTGCTCTTAAGATATTGTTATGTGAGAAAGCTAGCATTTACATAATTCCACCGTTAATATGGTTGTTTTATGTATTTCAATTTATTTCGTCTCGTCCCTAAAAAAATTTGGTAGTAAAACAACACTATGTAATCAATGATTACAATTCGATTACTGATTTATTTTGTAATTTTTAGGCAGTATCTGAATTTTCTAATTTTGTATCTCAAATTGTTATTATTAAATTATTTATTTTATGAATTCTAACTCGTCCACAGTTATCGAAAGCAACTTGACAGATATTTTAACTGAAATTGTAGTTTTGTACCCCAATGTTATACCGATTTGATAATTTGTGCATTATTAAGTAATCATTCTTATATTTTTCATTATTATTAAGTATTTTATTAATTACTGTATCTAAATTAAATGAAATTATAGATAAATAAAATTTTAAATATAATTTGAAACTTGTTCAACAATAATATTCAAAATTTAAAATACTTTAGTATTAATAGACTTCAACATATTTATAAAAATCATAAAAATAATATAGTTTATAAGTGTCGATTTTATTTAATAACATTCCAAGAGAGTTACACATTAATATTGTAGATTCACATATTTGTTAGTTCGTACTATTCAAAAAAATTAAATTATATAATTTTAAATAATTAAGCAAGGAGCCTATTTAACTACCCCTCAAAAAAGTGTTCACACATTAATATTATAGTATTGCACAAAAAACCAAGAGAGTTGCATATTGTAGTTTTGCATATTTATTAGTTAGTATTATTTTTTAAAAATTTTACGTAAATTTAGATTTTGTATCATTAAAAAATTAAACTATATAAATTTAAATAATTAAGCGAAGATTCTAGTTACAACCACTCAAGAAAATGTTCACACACCGATGCTATAGCCTTGCAACCTTCTTTGATAATACGTGAACTATTACTTTTTATTATTAATACTAAATATGGTAGTTCGTATTAGTACGAGCCTAATATCTGTGATTTAAGTTAATTATTCAATATATATATTTATTTTTGAAATATTTTATATCGTCAATTATTATGATTTATAGTATTTTTATACAAAAATTTAACAATAGATTAGTTTGAAAATTCAGTGGAATATTTTTGTATGTTTTTAAAAGCATATTTTATGTTGTCATTTGTCATGATTTATAGTATTTTAAAGTAATTTTTAAATATAAAAACCTAAAAAATAAGAAAAATAATTATTGAATATGTTATTATTATTGTCTCCATTTATGTGACACAAATAAAATTTGAAGAGTCATCCAAATTTTCATATTTTTAAAAAAATTGTTCAAGCTATTAATTATTGTCATTTTTAACATTTTTATGTAACTTTCAAAGATACATTAATGGTCACTTTATCCTAATTTATGTGATATGAATAATATTATAAAATTAAGCCTTTTAAAATGTCTTTGAATATTTTAAATTGTTAATTATTATAATTTATGATACTTCTTTTTATAATTTTAAAATGATATATGTTATTGTTTCTGTCTCAATATATGTTACTCTCATAGAATTTTGGAAATCAACTTATTTTATTTTAAATATTTTAAATTTTAAATTATTATAATTTTTAATACATTTTAAGTCATTTGTAAATGAAATATGCTTCTTCCTTTGTCCTATTTTATATAGTATACTAATATAAATAGAATTTCAAAAACCAACTCAATTTTTAATATATATTTTAAATATTTTAAATTTTTAATTATTGTGCTTTATAATATTAAATTCAATTAAATTGAAAATGTACAAAAACTGTTATCAGCTTAAAAATAACCACGATAATTTTTTATGACAATAGGGTTGCCATAAAAAAGCAAGAGAGAGGGTCCCATTATGACATATAACATTGTGTTAGCTACTATGAAGGGTCCAATTGTCCGAGCAATATAATTATTTTTAAAAGCCCTTAAAATGCCCAAGCAGGCATGTTGACATGTTGTCTGCTTGGACATAAACTCCCTTTTATGATGTAGTAGAATAGAATTAATTTGTGTTTTTAAATAAATTGTGATTGCATATTTAAATAATCTCATAAGTATAATTTACATTTCAACAGAGTTACATAAAATTTTAAATAATTTATATATGATAAATGTTATAGAAATCATAAAATTTATACAAATATAAGTATCAATTTTAATTAATTTTATAAGAATAACTTCAAGAAATATTTTTATAATTTTAATATTCAGTCATAGATAAACTTAATTGGAAATGAAGTATAATTGCATTAAGCGTAGAGTGTAAATATTTGAGTCTAAAATGTAGAGGGTGTATCTAAAATTGAGTAATATTAAAAATATTATTATTATGTATAGAGAATTTGACATTAAATCAACTAAGTGATAATTTTTTTTATGATCTTAAGAATCTATATATCTATATATAAAGAAGGAGAAACATAAAGATGTGACATTTTTCTTTTCTTTTCTCCCCCTTTTTTTTAGCATTTTCTTCATTTCTTTAATTATTTATTTTATTTTTAATATCTCATAAACACTTTATATTCAATTACTCAATTTTTCATCAATCACTATAATATATCTTTTTTATTAGATATAATGTGCTCCACGATAATATATCTTATTTATTAAATATAATATGCATACAATTATAACTGTCATAATTTTTAACTTTTCATATTCATAATCATTAAATATTAAATATGAATGTTAAGATACCTTATGGTATTCCTCCATCATTTTCAACATAAATTCATATATTTTGTGTTATTCTATCCAATGATACCCTTTATTTTCACAATAATATTATTTTCATTTTTTTATTTGGCTTGAAAAAGAATAAGAAAGTTTTTGAATAGTGATAAGCTTGTGAAGTGATATTTGACTAGAACTTATATAGATAACTATACATTGATTTCTTTTTCCTTCTATTTTTAATGATATGTCTATTTTACTATTTCTAATTTTTCTTTAACTCTTTCTTTCTTTTCTCTCTCTCTTTTTCTTATGTATCTCTGAATATTTTTTAATAGTGATAGATTTATGAAGTGAATATTAACTAGAATGATGCCTCTTTGTTTTTGTTTGACTTGAAAAGAAAAACTTGAATATTGATAGGTTTGTGAAGTGGATATGACAAGATTTTAGACAATTGAGTATTGTATTATTACTTTTTTTCTTGTGTATTTTTATGATGTTTCTTAAGTTTAATTTTTATACAAACTTCTTATTGTTATAAGTGTATATTTTCTTTTAGTTCAGAGCAGTATTATAAAATACTAAAGTAGATCCTAATGAGATATTACTTCCTCATGGATTTATCCTAATAATGGTTGAAATTCTTCTATATATACAAATCAAATTTAAAATTTATAAACTTGTCTCTTGGTTCAAATTAGTAACTTAATTATGTTAAAAGTTGATATTAATAAAATTTCAAAATTTATAATTAATTTCTTAAAAGAAATAAATTTTGATAAACTATTTTTTTATTTGTTATTTATAATGAAAATTCTTAAAGCTATCGAGAAATATGTGTGTAAAAAAATTAAAAGATAATGAATAACATGGATGGAGAGATGATGCGGTCATAACAACCAAGTTTATATACTCAAAGAAAAAACATTTATATTATTTGAAATAATTGAGACACAATCATTGTTATTGATATTATAAATAAGGGTATAATTTATGTTTTCATCGTAAGGTCAAGTTGTATTTAGTTTTTTACAAAATTCAATTAATTAAACATAATTACATTTCATATTTCGTTAAAGGAGCGCAAAAAAGATAGAAATGAATAAAGTCAAATTTAACATCACAAATGAATAATATAAAGTATGAACTAAGTATAAATTTGATTTATACCGGAGGAATATAAACTAGTACTAGATTTATCTCTAAAATTTAAAAATTAGAAGATGATGTATATTTAGTCAAATATACTCCTTCCGTTTCAAAAGATTGACCTAGTTTGACTTGGAACGGAGTTTAAGAAAAGAAAGAAGACTTTTTAATTTTATAGTTCTAAATTAAAGTTATGTTAAATGTACCAAAATACCCTTTAATCTTGTGGTTTTAAACATGCCACGTAGAAAGTTAAAGTTTAAAGTGTTGCCAAAAAAGGAAAGGGGTCATTCTTTTTGAAACAAACTAAAAACGAAATAGGGACATTCTTTTTGAAACGGAGAAAGTATATTGTTTCTAGATTAATAGCCTAAATATAAAATAAATATGACAAGAGGGCATTTTGGATCACCTTTGTTTGAGTTCGTTTTTTCGTACATGCTCATGATGTTTTGAAATTATAATAACAATTAATTAATTGACTTTCTAAGAACAAGAACGTTGCATATATATTTTTTACGTTACAAAAAATTATTATTCTTAGTTAAGTTCATTGGTACGAAAAAATTTCAAAAAAAAATTACTCTTTATTTAATTGTAATCATTACTTATTTACATTAAAAGTATATTACCAAATACAAATAATCTATTCTTTAAAAATATGCTTATTTTATTTCTTTCTTCTATTATCTTTTTTCATTTTGAAAAATAGTGTATTTATGTTATTTATTTTTAAATCATTATGAACTACAAGAAGTTCTTTTACTTCTAAATAAGATGATTAAATGTAAAAAATTATGGTTTTTCCTATGGTACCAAAATATACATCTATACATTTATAGTAAGGTATGATATAATTATTTATTTTTTTGTCACGATCTATACTGTCGTGACTGGCACCGACATAAATCTTCGGTGGGAGAACCATTACTACATCCCAAGCTAGATACCTTAATAAAAGACTATCCATTTAAAGATAAGGAAACAATTTTAAATAACAATAAAAATGGAGTCCCCATAAACTCCAAAGATTTAAACATATAACCAACAAAACTAATGTGAAAATTCAACCGCTAGAACCTAAGAGTTATTGTACCAAAATTCTACTAACGATGCGTCTAGGAACAAGGGTACAACCCCAAAACTAAACAACATCTTAACAAATAGTCTAAGTCCGAAAAGAGTGGACTTAGAAAAAGAAAGATTCATGGAAACCTGAAAAAATTGACTCACCCTTGAATCCGGTCACGCTCAATAGTCACCTAGCTGAGGTCTATCAATAGTCACCTGAAGATGCTCGATACTCAATAAAGAAAGAGCAAGTGCACAATCAATACATAGCCGTAGTGTACCGGTAGAATCACGCAGCTTTCGCAATAAGTGAAACACATGCAAGTAATCACAACATTATAAAATAAGCATATACAAAACTTATACAGTATTAGTCATATTTTCAGGATCAATGTAACATCACACGTTCTCAATAATATACATTGGTTATCAATTTAGAGCAATATACAATCTTCCGGTATCAATCATCATTAGATATGAATGTAATCATCACAAGTAGATACACAATACAATTCCTCTCACGAAACCCAATTCAATGGTCCTCTTATAGAACCCAAATTCAAACTGTTAGCATACCAGAACGTGGTATCCAATCTAATATTTATGTCAGAACATGACAATCCATCCCATATTTATGCCAGAATGAGGTAACAGATCCCAGTCATTGTGTTGGATCGTGACACTCATCCATTCAATAAACCATAATCACAATCACAATGTATATTCTCACAATCAGACAACAAGAGGTGACTCACGACATACATTTTTTCAATTATCCTCATTTACGATTAGAATGATCAATAATGCAACATTTGCATGCATAGATGCATTAATATCACATCAACGTGAAATCAAAACCATCACCTGCCTCAAACAAAGCTTGAATCCCTTAGAAACTTGATTTTTCCCTTTCGGGATTCGTTTCGCTTGTTCTTGATGTACAAACAATAACTATAATATGAGAATCAATAAAAGAACTTTAATTACCTGAATTGCTAACAATTCTATCAATCCTAGATTAACTCATTATCTCAATTGGGGTTGTTTCCACTTTCCACCATGAATTCTAGATCGAAACTCTCCCCCACCGATAATAACCCAAGAAAATAAATTTCACGAATCAAAAAACACATAACGAGAGTAAAATCCTTACCTTAGTGCTAAAAGAGTTGAAAATCTTCAAGAAATACCCTTGAGTCATTTCTTAGTTCTTAAGAACAAACTATTACAAAAAATAACGTTTTTGGTATTTTATTTTCGATTTAAGTCGCGTATGTCCCGTTACAACGGGATACAATTCCGCTTTGGCGGCCAACATGGAGACAAATATTACACGTTCATGCTAAGATCATGTTTGTGAGTTCTACTCGTCCAAATTTGATTTCGTAAAGTCGTACAAGTTTCTTAACATCTTAGTTATCTACTCATATGGTCCAAATCATAATTAGATGTATCATTTATTACCAGATTTCCCTAAACCTTAATAACTAAGATTTCGTTCAAATCTGAATTAGGTTGAGAAAATCCAAATACTACGGAAAAAATTTCTAAACTGAATTCTTTTCCTATTGGTTTTTTCATAACGGCGATTCAGGTCGTTACAGTATATACCACATAATGTCTCAATGAAGTCATGTCAATACTCGAGTGATAAATATTGTTGTATGTAAACTTAATTAACAACAAAAGTGATTCTCAATAACCACCAAACTTGATTGCGCACATGTTTACAACATGTTTTCAAGGACTAAACACAAACATCGGGACAATTCCTTTCTCATATAACTATGATAAAATTCAAAATTAAAACTCGCCACAATTAAAACCAACCAACACACGCTTATGATACTAAAACAATCGTAGTTCTTACAACATCTCCATCCCACAACATAAATTCCCATGAGTTGAAGGTACAAAAATTTCAATCTTTAGACATCAGATACTTCTTGAGGGAGGACATGTCCAAACATACAAACCATTCAACAACACTATAAAAATGCTAGATTTCGTAATAGTAGATTATCTCTTAAGAACAGTAGAATCAGGTTCAATGATCCCCACATTCAACCACACATAATCTAAATATGACCTCGACGAAACGATGAAATATTAGATTGTCAGACAACCATACATACGCATGGTAGCTCTTTTATAAATTCTCATAAGTAAGGTGGTACATGTAGAGCCACTAAAATAATTTAACAACGCCAAGACAACTCAAAATATGTTATTTGAAATAGCCGAATCTTCCCAACCTTCCCACTTAGGGTGTAGGATGCTAGACTTGTAACTTTATTACCATAGCCACAACAAAATTAATGAAATCATGAGTCTCTAAACCCAAATATCTACCTCTGTGAAGATATCTTTTTAGCCTCTGCAATCAAATAAAATATTTTTCCCTTGCCTATCTCTAAAGGTTGTACTACATCTCACTATATTTTCCTTCATTATTTCTCTAGCTCTTTATATTCTACTTGAGTGGCATCCTACCATTTCTTAAAACTTACCATACTACTATGTTACTCACCATATATTAGGGAACCAAAACCCTAGATACTTGCAAGTCATAATTACTATACACAATTTTGTTCATGAACAATCTTATTATATAATTGCATCCCATCACAATCCACCACAAAATCTTATTACCATTATGAATAGTCAAGCCTGACTATCACTACGAGTCGACATTTTCATCAACATGATACCTCAAACTCAGGTATACTCGTCAAATTTAAAGAACTGACCCAATTTTGGCATGCAGTTTCGTATTAAAATTTTCAATTTCCTTCACCCAAGTGTACTCATTAGGAACTTTTTTATCCATAAGCTTGTCATGCCGGTATCAATCAACTTCTTTATGGCTTAAGAAAAAATCACCAGACCTCATACTACCTCCTTATTCTTAACAAACAAGATAGGAGCACCCCACGGAGAAGCACTGGGACGGATGAAACTTTTGTAAAGAAGCCCTTAGATTTGATCTCTAAGATATCTGAATTATTTTGGAGCCATACCATATGGAGGGATGGAAATGGGGTGAGTGTCAATTTCAAAGTCAATGCAAAAATCTATACCTATATGTGGAGACATACGAGGCAAATCTGTAGGAAACACTTCCTTGAACTCAGACATCACAGGAACCTGCTCAATAGAGAGATATTTTCAATCTAAACATCCCAAACATGATCCAAATATTTAAAAACAACCCCGTCCTACTAGTTTCCTTGCCCGAATGTAGGATATGATCTTAGGTAACTTAGGCTTGTACCTTTCCCACTCGAATCAATCTCTAGAGTTACCGACATAGTATTAGTCATGTCTAAGATTATATATAGTCACTCATATCCAGTATAACCAAATAAACCCAAATATGAATATCCATAAACACAGCAGGACAACAGGATATACATGGGTGACTACGGCTGACTATTCTACTTGGGTAGAAACATGGCTAGGGGCATCAAGTATATCAGAAAACACATCAAATTTTATGGAATTGAAACACATATGGATAAGTAGAACTCAGATCAAATGAAACAATAGTTGTCCAGGCACAAACAAGAGTAGATCTTATGACCACTGCATCACACCCTCAAACTCGGTCGTACCCAGAAAATTATAAAACTAAGATATATCCTCTTCACATACAACCATTTTGCGTGGCTGCAGTAATCCTCTACCTAGATTACCATTTTCCAGGCCTCCACAGTCTCACTAATTTCCTCCTCATATACTCAGGTTATCATAATTTAACACACTTATAATTTATATTCAATTTTGAACACTAAATTAGATCACGGGGATTTGTTTGGGTACAATTTCGGGTCAATAGTTGTGACTAAGGGAATACAGGGGAGACAAGTTAAGGTAGTGCCTTGCCTCATCCCACTCTGTTGGGAAAACTCACAACTGGCGGCCTCTCGTTGGCGGCCATACAAAAATGGAACCCAGACCAACTAATTTTCTAAGGGTTTTATCTTTTCTAATTTCCCAAAGGTTCCCATTCTACTTAGCAGTTTTAGAATAACCCTCATAACTAGGATAGTCCTTGTCTACACCCCAATCGATCCCACGAAGTACGCACTTTAGAATCCTTTTACATAGTTTCAAAAATACCACACACATATCCCCAATATATACCCAGACACTCACATGGTTATTAGTTGGTCGTAATGCACATCTATATTTCTCTCTTACGAACCACATCGTAATTTATCTAGACCCTTGAACCTAATATCATGATGTCTTTCTTTTCACAACAAGTTCCACGACACTCAAGCGGTTACAACTGGCACATTTTCAACATTTAGGCCAACTCATTGCACATAAACATTCAATACAGGGCACATAATCATATCAAAGCATTCAAGTAATACACCCTTCACATTCATAGTTAATTTCAGAAAGCTAGAAGCAAACATTCACCGTTCCAAGTTACAACTCGCAACCTATTAGAATTTCTTTCATTATTTTGTTCCATAAATGACCATCAACCATGCCTTATACTGTCCCCAAGGTAAGATACCAATTGGAACCTTTTCAGTTCCAATTAACTGCTTATGTCACTTCAGTTGGGACTATGGCGTCTAGTTCACTTTGTTGAGATACCAATTGGATCAACTCATACCACAAGCAACGATAGTGGCTAGGGAGCCCCACAAAAGTGCTAAATTCAATCATAGAACTTAGTCAAACCCAATTCTTAACCACTTCAATCTTTAACTGATGATTACCAGACCTTAAATAAATCTTAAAGAAAATGGATGCACCTTGAAACTAATCAAAAAGATCATCTCTACGAGGCAGTGGATACTTGTTCTAAATGGTGAACCTATTTAATTATTGCTAGTCTATACACATCCCTCTTTCTAGTGATGGTGTTACCATTTTTGAAACTCAAGTTAGGACCATAGAATGAAGGGGGAAAGATATGAATATGTATTACCTAGATATCAATTGGATTTAAGTCATAAAATGAAAGACTAGAAAGAAGTTAGATTTTCCTAAAGTCCTATAGCCTCTCGAAGAAAAGTACGGCTGTCATCGTATTGTTCCGTAAGACTCTACTAGACTCTTTTGGTACAATAAAATAAACGAACCTAGGGATCTGATACAAACTTTGTCACGACCTAGACCGTCGTGATTGTCACCCACAATAAAGCTTTGGTGTGAGAACCATAACAAGAACCCAAGCTAGACTACTTAATCAAAAACTATGCATTTAAAGATAAGGAAACAATTTTAAATGACAACAAAAATTGAGTTCCCATAAACTCCAAAGGTTTGATCACATAACTAACCAAACTAATGTGAAAATTTAACCCCTAGAACCTAAAAGTCATTGTACCAAAACTCTACCAACGACAAGTCTAAGAACGAGGGGTATAACTCCGAAACTAAACAACACCTTCACAAATAGTCTGAGTCCAAAATGAGTGGACTTAAAAAGGAAAGATTGATGGCACCCTGAAAGAGCTTTCTCACCCTTGAATCTGGCCACGCTCGATAGTCACATAGGTGAAGTCTATCAATAGACACCTGAAAATTCCTTGTACTCAACAAAGAAAGAGCAAGTATTGTATCAGTACACAATCACAATGTACTGGAAGGATCACGCGTCTATCAAAATAATTGAAACACATGAAAGTAACCACAACATTATAAAATAGGCATATACCTAATATATACAATATTAGTCATCTTTTCAAGATTAATGTAGCATCACACATTCTCAATAATTCACATTGGTTATCAATTTTGAGCTATATAGCGTCTTCCAATATCAATCATCAGTAGATATAAGTGAGATCATCACAAGTAGATACACAACACAATTCAGTGGTCCTCTTCAATAGTTCTCTCATGGAACCCACACCCAAGCAATTAACATACAAGAATGTGGTACCCGATCCAATGTTTATGTCAGAACATGGAAATTTATTCTTTATTTATACTGGAACGTGGCAACCGATCCTATATTTATGATACAACGTGGCAATCGATCCCAGTTAGTGTGTCGGATCGTGACACCTGCCCATTCAACAAGCCACAATCACAATCACGATGTATATTTTCACAGTCACACAAGAAGAGGTTTTTCATGGCATACAATTATTAAATTATCCTCATTTACGATTAGGGTGATCAATAATGCAGCATTTCTATACATACGTGCATTATAATAAAGCAATTACAAACATATATCACACGAACATGAAATCACAATCATCACCTACCTCGAATAAAGCTTGAATCCCCTAAGAAACTTGATTCTTCCCTTTCAGGATTCGTTCCGCTTGTTCTTGGTCAACAAACAACAATTATAATACGGGAATCGATAAACAAACATCAATTACCCGGATTAGTAACAATTTTATCAACCCTAGATCAACCCATGCTCTCAATTAGAGTTGTTTCCACCATGAATTCTATATCAAAGCTTTCGCTTATTAATAATAACCCAAAACAATATGTTTCACGGATAAAAAAAATGGATTAGGGGAGTAAAATCCGTACCTTTAGTTCTAAAAGAGGTGGAAAACCTTCAAGAAATAGTTTCGAATCATTTCTTAGCTCTTAAGAATGAACTTTTATAGAAAACAAAATTTTTGAGATTTTATTTCCGACTTAAGTCGCGTCTATCTCGCTACAGTGGGACCCAATCCTGCTACATCTATCCCGCTCTGGCGGCAACTATCCCGCTCTGGTGGCTTACAGGGAGACATAATGTTACATGTTCACGCAAAGATTATTTTTGAGAGTTCCACTCGCCCAAATTCGATTTTGTAAAGTCCTATGAGTTCCTTAACGTGTAAGCTATCTACTCATATGGTCCAAATCATAATTAGATTTCCTTAACGTTTTAGCTATCTACTCATATTGTCCAAAAAGTTCTAGCTCCAATTCTTTCCCCGTTGGCTTTTCCATAATGATGGAATCAGACCGTTACATTTTTATGTAAGAAGAAAGTCCTAAAAATTCTTCAACTAAAATTATTAAATATGCATAAAAATACATTTCTTTTATATATATATATAT
>NC_028648.1:54197941-54213352 GCF_001406875.1 Solanum pennellii | reverse complement strand
TATATATATATATATATATATATATAAATTATTTGTATTTTTAATGATTATGTGAAGCACAGATTAATTCACATGGTGTTTTATATTGATGAAACTTCATTAGATACATGAACTCAATATTTTTGAAGTGTCATTTTATAAGATGAATTTGACCAATTTGAATGGGCACCATATTTTATTATAAAAAGAGAGAAAAAAAATAAAGAAGCAAAAGTAAAATGACAAAAAGACAGTACTATAATAAATGTTCATACAATTTAGAAAATACACAAAAAGTTAATTTTATTGTGAAAATATTCTGGCCAATTTTTGAATGAATTCAAATGACTGAAAATAGAATGGAAACAATAAAGCAAAGCCACTCTTGTGACACTCTTTATTGTCAAAATTCTATCCTTAACCATAATCTTCACATCCTCCTTTCCAAGCCCTGGCACGTCGTAACGGATTTTGTAATTCTTATCATACTTCTTATACCTTTCCAGTAATTGTGAGTGATTCAAGTTAAGGCTATTGCTCAGATGCCTCACACTTGGATTTTATTTTTATTGCAGATTTTTCAAAGCTAAGCGTGCCAAAGCATTGATAATATTTTTTTTATATGAACACTCACTGGTTACTCTGAATAGCTTGTCAATTTCTATCAATTGATGATGACGATTTATACATAGGTTGAAGGTCAAAATACAAGCCTCCAAAAGTCCAAAAATTGGTTGTATAGATAATGTATACGATGTATATGCTGGTATACGGAGAAAAGTGTGGATATACAGGTTGAAAGGCATGATTACAGGTAAAAAAGAAGCGATATACATGATTTTAAAGAAAATTTGGCTGATACACAGCTTGATATACGCAGATCTACATTTTTCTGCATATATGATATACCAAGAAAATGGGCCAAAACCCAAACTTCTTCGGGAAACTTACATAAATAAACTATTAATAAAAAATATTTACCATTTTATTAGCAATAACATTTTTTTTCACTTTATCATTTTTAATACATTCATAATACACTTTTAATTCATATTACAACAATAATTTATTATTCACATATATAATACAAGTTTTATTGATAGACAATACATTTATCACACATTTTAATATACTTATAATACAATGTATCGACTTCTTATCAAACAAGGATAATATATTTTAACAATAGTTATAATACATATTTATTACATACTTAATTCACTCTTCATATATTGCAGATTTAATATAGTATTACTATAAATAATAATAATAAATAAAAATAATATCACTAAAATTGGTAATTATTTTTTAAAAAACATTCATTCAAGTATTTTTTTCAACTTCTTTTGCAGCTAGCAGTTTTTAAGGCAAAATGGGCTGAAAGCCATTTATTTCAGCAGAAGCTACTTTAGACTAAGGACAGGTGGACCCAAAGCCCAAGTTTAATTTTTCTTCCTTTTTTCTTCTTGTTTTTTATTAGTTGTTATTGTACCAACTAACTTTTGTTTTAATTTGATTAATTTTAGTTAAATTTTCAAAAAGATAGTTGTTTCTTTTCTTTTTTTTTTCGTGTTTAAATTGAAGGGAAAATTGTATATAATAGCAAACTAATAACCTAAAATAAATGGAGTAGTTAACGTTTGATTTAATTGTGCTCCATAGCAAACGTTTGCAAAAAATGGCCAGGTGTCTCTCTCCCAAATATCTCGCTCGCCACTCTTCTCCAATTTCTCGCTCGCTTCCTCACTTTTTATACAAACAAAAGTGTATAAAAGTTGTTTCTAATTGTATAAAGTAGAGAAAATTGTATAAATACATATATTTTTGTTCCACTCTCTCTCCTCTTCCAGATCTCGCTTGCCACTCTCCCAAATCTAGCTCGCTACCCTCGCCTTTCTCACTTATACAAACAGAAGCGAAATGTATAAATTGCATTTCTGTTTGTATAAAGCGTGAGAAAATTGTATATACACATGCAAATACATATTTTCGTCCTATACACTTATAATTATACAATAAAAATACTCCCCTGCTCAGTTTTTTTGTCTCTCTCTTTCAAGTTTTATAGAATTTTTCAAATTGTATCTTATTTCTCTCTTTCTCGTTTTATACGATTCGATTCAATTGTATATTCCTTGTCAAGTCTCTTTTGTCATTCTCTCTTTCTCATTTTATACAAATTCAAATTGTATATAATCGTTCTATACACTTATAATAATACAATTCGCTTTATACACTTCGTTTTTATACAATTCTCTGCCCAAGTGTCTTTCTATTTCTTGTTTTATACACTTCGTTTTATACTTTGCTTCAACTGTATATGTATAGCGAATTATACATTTTCTATGTTTGCTATGGAACACAATTTATGCAAACTTTGTTATAGCATACAAATATGAATTTTTTATTTGCTATATGTAAAAGTTGTCCAAAATTAAAATATGTATGCTTTATTTATTAGGTTTTTTTTTATCAATATAGGAGTTATTTTCTTTTAAAAATCCCCCCACCCCATTTTAAGTCTATTTCCTTTCAATATCAAAATATAGGATTTTCTTTTTTTACTTGATGGCATTTTCAAAGTTTGTCAAACCTTTAGACAAATAGCAGGTTAACCGCACGTTAGCAAATACTTCGAATGCTTAAACTCTTATGGAAGTGTGAACTGAACCCAGAACCCTTTTTTATGTTTTCAAGTGATTTCATTTGTTTGAGTCTTTTGAAAATTGAAAGTCTTTTTAATTTTTTTAAAATTAAATGGCGATTTTTGAAAATCGATTTTCTTAAAAAGTTTTATAAACTATCTTATTTTATTTCGTTTTAAAATTGTAAAATACTACTCCCTCTGTTTAAAAATCCTTCCCTCTTCTTTCGGTAAATCTTTTCGTTTTCTATTTTTCTGTTGTTTCTGTTAGAGGTGTCAAAAGTGAACCCAAACATTAGTAACCCGCTCAGAATTTGAAGGGTTGGGCTCAAGATAATTTGAATTGGGTTCATTCTCAATCCATTCAAGTTTAACCTATTTGAAGAGAATTCTCAATTGAGCCCAATTCAATCTCCAATTTCAACGCGTTTTAAAATTTTTTACTAAGATATTTTCTTATATTGAAGATATGAATTATTATCTTTTTAACATCTTTTAGGATTTATCTATCAATTTGTTACTTTTTTAACAAAAAATTCCTAAGTGAAAATTCAAATTGTGCTTATAAAAGTTAGAAATCAATATGTTATATTATTGAGATTAATCGGGTCAAATTGGGCGAGTCAAGAACCAACCCGTTTTTAGCCCATTTGAGCCCAAAGTTAACTTGGGCGGGTCAAGACCCAACCCGATTTCTATTGAACCCATTTTACTATTCTAATTTCAACCCAACCCGCCCATTGGACACCCCTAGTTTCTGTTTTTATTGTTATTTTCAAGAATTTGAGATTACAGGGTGTCAAAGTTTACGGTTAATTTCATTTCCTAATCAACCGAAATAACTATTTGAATAACATCCCCTTTATATGCAATTTATTTTAAACAAATGGGATTATGTGGTGTGCTAATAATAGTGTGCAATTCTGAGTTTTAGTTTATAAGTTGGGGGTGAGGGTGAGGGATGGTAAGGGGGTTAAGGGAGCTGATGGGGGGAGAGTTGGATCTTGGAACATAGGGCCTAGGGATATTGATGTGGAAGTCCATAGAGCACTTGAAGAATCTCAAAAATTTGAGGGTAAGTTATCGTGGTTTAATACTTACATATCTCACCTCCAAATCTCTCACAGTATTATGAGCCTTTAAAATATTACTAACTAGGTGTGTTGTTGTTGTTGTACTGTGTTATAAGAAAGGCTGAAAATTTTCAGTCTTTTAAAGCAGATAGCTGTCGAGTATTCGCAAAATACAGTGTGATACTCCCTGGAAGATAAAAATTGTACTTCATCTGTTTCATAAAGAATGATCTAGTTTTACTTGACATGAAGTTTAAGAAAATGAAGAAAACTTTTGATTATGTGATTCTAAATTAAAGTTATGTCAAATGTACAAAATTCTCTTTTAATCTTGTGGCCTTAAACATGCCACGTGGAAAACTGTTACCAAAAAAAGAAAGATGTATTCTTTTTTAAATAAATTAAAAAGGAAAGAAGACATTTTTTTTTGAAATGGAGGGAGTATTATTCGCTGATCCTCTTTCTTATTGTTGTATGTTCTTCTTAATTCATCCTAATTTGTATACAATTGACGTCTGCTTTGTTATCTTCGAGTGTTCTAGAGTAGAATTATTCACCTTATTTGAATCAATTCATTTTAATTTCCGAGAGGCATAAGATATTACCTTCCCTTCTTGCATCAAAACGCATCCTAGACCATTGTGAGAAGCATCATTGTACATCACATATTCTTTCCCTTCAATTGGTAGAGTAAGTATTGGCTCTTGAGTCAACAAGGGTTTAAGTGTTTCAAAGCTCTTTTGTCATTTTTCATCCCAAATAAACTTTACATCCTTCTGCAAGAGTTCAGTCAAAGGGGAGGCAATAATGGAGAAGCCTTTCACAAATCTTCTACAGTATCCTGCTAAGCCCAAGAAACTTCTTACTTCAGTTGGACTTTTGGGAGGTCTCCATACAATTGCCTGTAGCTTACTAGAATCCACCTTCACACCTTCACTTGATACAACATGTCCTAGAAAAGACACCTCATCAAGCCAAAACTCACACTAGCATAAAGTTCTTTCTCCTTCAAAATCTGTAAAATAATCCAGAGGTGTTTATCATGGTCTTCACTACTTCTAGAATATATTAAGATATCATCTATAAAAACAACCACAAATTGATCAAGATAAGTCTTGAATACTCGATTCATTAGATCCACAAATACCGCAGGATAATTTGTTAATTCGAATGACATCACCAAAAATTCATAATGATCATACTGGGTTCTAAAAACTGTTTAGGAATATCATTCTCTCTAACACGCAATTGGTGATATTCAGACCTTAAATCGATCTTTGAGAATACTTTAGCACCTTTTAGTTGGTCAAACAAATCATCAATGCTTGGTAGTGGATATCTATTCTTTATGGTTATTCTGTTCCATTGTCTATAGTCAATACAAAGCCAAAGAGTGCCATCTTTCTTCTTTACAAATAAAACAGGAGCTCCCCAAGGAGGAACCCTAGGTCCAATAAAACCTTTCTCAAGAATTTCTTGCAATTGATATTTCAATTCTCTTAATTTTGCTTGAGCCATTCTATAAGGAGTGATGGAAATAGGGTTAGATCCAGGAATAAGCTCGATTGGAAATTCAACCTCTCTTTCAGGGGGCAATCCAGGAAGGTTTTATGGAAAGACTTCTGGAAAATCACATACCGTAGCCATGTCCTTGATACAAGGGCTCTCCAACTGTGTATCAACAATGTGAGAAAGTTATGCCCCACAACCTTGACGCATCAACTTTCTTGCCAAGGCCGCAAAAATAATAATAGATGTCAAAGATCTTTCACCTTGTATGATGATATGTGAACATCTAGGATCTTTAAATGTCACAAGCTTTGACCTACAATCTACATATGCATGATATTTTATAAATCCAGTCCATCCCGATAATAACATCAAAATCCTTGAAAAATATTTCAATCAAATCAGCAGGGAAGACTAGATTTTGAATCACGAATGGACACTCATGATAAATTCGATTACACATAATCGATAACCCAGTGGACTTTAAAGCAGCACATCATAATTAAGTCTCATGGATTTCACATTTTCAGGAAGGACAAGTGATGAATAAATATAGGAATGTGTAGAACCAGGATCAAACAATGTAAACACACACAAGCTAAATAAGTGAAATTTACTGACAACCACGTCTTGTCCATCTTAATCATTCCTCTGCCTCATAGCATAAGCGCGTGCAATACCTCTTTGTCCACTATCTTGATTAGCTCCACTTGCACCTGCTGCTTGGGTGTTTCTAGGCCTTGCACCTTTATTAGTTTGAGGACTATTAACAGAAGGCTTATGAACCGAACCTTTCGAGGAAGGAGCATTGTTAGGATTAGGACAATCCTTCACTTTATGATCAAAGATCCCATAATTAAACATGCACCAAAGGCTCTACTGCAAGTACTAAAATGATTCTTTCCACATTGTGGACAAGTGGGAACGTGAGGCTTGCCTTGGCCATAATTTGGAGTGCTAGCTGAAGAAAAATCTCATATGGTTCGCTTCTGTTGAGCTGTCCTATTATCACTACTAGCCTTAGAATTATCAAACCTTCCACTTTTTGATGGAACTCCAAAATCTGGTCTAGGCTTTCAGAATCTGTTTTCATTTCTATTAGCTTCTTCTTTATCAAGTCGTTCCCAAGTAAAAGCAGCGGACACTAACTTGGAAAAGTTCTCATGTTGCAGGATCGCCACATTCTTCGTAATGGAATCATTTAAACCATCTTCAAATTTCCTGCACTTATCTTTTCCTCTTTAGTAATACCCCCATAACGAGAGAGACTTTGAAACTTTTGTTCATATTTAGCAATAGACATGCCTCTTTTTTTCCTTGGATTGAAAAACTCTTTTTCCTTTTCATCACAATAAGCCGGTGGTACATACTTCATGCGAAATTCCTTAAAAAAATCATCCCAAGTAAGAACAAGAGGTTTTACCTTGGCATTCGGAACGTTTACCCACCAATCATAAGCATCCTTTTGTAATAATGAAATAGCATACTTAAATTTTGCAATGTTTGAGCACTCTAACTTCTCAAACACCCTCTCCATGCGATCTCACCATTGTTCAACATCAGTAGGATAAACTATGCCTTCAGACTCCACTCCACCCATTTTCCTCATTTTCTCAAAGTTAATCCCATTGGGATCATGCATCGATTCAGCCATGAGGTGGAAGAATTCAGCCATTTGTTGAAAAGGAGGTTTCATGGCCTGTGTACCATGACGCATATGAGGATGTGAACCAGCTCTTACACGTTGATGGTTTCCCACTTCAAACCCGCTAATGTGGGGAACATTCTCATTCGAGATATGTTCTCCAACCCCTTCCAATGCATGAGGTTGAGAAACACAGGCACCAGAACCTTCAGGAGCAACTTCCACAGTTCGGTTAAAACAAGTGGCCATAACTTAATTCCTTCAAAAGAGAAGATCGCACTACATTAAGGACATGTACATAATGTATGTGCACTCTACATGCAATAATGATTTGGCAAACCATGTAAGTGAACATGAACTCTAAATAGAATATTTCCGATAGAAAATAACTATACAAGTAACTCACAACAAAAAAATCCTAGAAACCACAAACCTAGGCTCTGATACCAACACTTGTAGCGCCCCTTTCCGAGAGATACTACAACTTGACAAGAAACCTAATTTTAATCCTGCGATTTAAAAGAGATTAACGAAGGCATACTGGTATCTAATCTTGTTGAGGGATAAGTTTCATATCAGACAATTTAGCTAAGGATGTGCATCTGGCCCATTTTAAATATTTAATTCAGGTCAAAAATTTTCTGGCATGAAATTTTAACTCATGACGAAAAAGCCTCCCAAAAATATGTTAAGCAAAATCGACAAGCTTTTGTGCATATATACCTTCACACTTAAGAACAAAACAGTAATAATATTACCAACTTCCGAGAACCGAAATCAGCCGGTTCATGCTTCACACATTCATAGAAAATATAAACAAAATTAGTATTTTACAAGCATGGGTTCGCACACCCCAAAAAGATAAAAACGTATAAACATACTTATATTACAACCCATGATGACACGACTAATAAGCACTCAAAATTTCAACACATAGATCATGTACAAGTCCCAAGGTTTATACAAAATATATATATGCCCACATACAAGTGTGATCTTCTATTAAGGCTTTCAAAACCTCCATCTTCAATGACCAACTTTAACCGTCCTCTCGAACTTTCCCTAACATAGAAACAACTATCGCTAAGCATAAAGCTTAGTGGTGTAAAAACTACAGATCCGGTGCTCTTAGATTCACCAAGTCATCATTCTCAAGTCAAGGGTAGCATAATTGAAATATAATAAGTAAACTAAGTAAATAGTATACGAAGAGTATCAAGTTGGATAATTAAAGCTCCAAATGTCAATAACATTCATAGCACAATTTTCCAAGAGGTTCAATAGCAAGACTCGCCTAATATATAAATCATGTCTTCACACCAAGCACGAGCAGGTATCAAGCAGGGCCAACACCCTGTATCAAGAAGGGTCAAAGCCCAATAAACAAGAGAACCAAGAACCATATTAAAAGTGGCTTTCTAGTTCGTACTTAAAATGGACAACTCCCATACATAAGACGAACTAAAAATCCAGAGTCAAGATGGAAAATGATCCGAATCAAGAGGCATGCTAATAGCGACAAAGTCACAACCACAAGAAGGCCATATTCCCAACAAGAATGCCAAGTGATCAAACAATCCGTACAAGTGGGCGAGTTATACAAGAGTCTTTAATGTCTTAAACGAAAACAACACAACAATGCAAAGTGACAAGTGGTAATCAACGTACCAATATAAACTTCTAGATATACCAGAAGGTAAAAATAGTACAAGTACAAGTTTATACACAAACCTCAACGCTTTAGCAAAGAAATAATGCAACACGACTTCAAGAGTTCAGACCGTAGACCAACCAATGTATGAAGGTCCTCAACTTGTTCACGAGTATATACAACTTTAAAAATACAATTAAATAACTTATTTAATTCCTAGTATCTCAATAATGTCGAAGTAAAACAGGATAATGATCATAAGTAAACCTAGCCTGTACAAATATGACTAAGCTCCCAAAACAGTGATTCTGTGCAACAATAGTACTTCAAGTCGCAACTTAGTTTTGAAACAGGAAACGACAAAACTGGACATTATATCCTTCATAAAATATGTAGGTACATCTATTAAGATTGCAAATAATCAAGAATCATCTCAAAATATGTTTGAACAGACATGATTTCTAATTCCAGTAGCTGGACAGAACTTGTCCTATGTTGCGTCCCATATTTCGAATCCATAGCAGTAAATTTAGAGTTTTCAATAAGCATAAGAGTTGTAGAACTACTAATTTTTTTTTAAAATCATATTTATTCATTGTAAATAAAATTATATTGAACAAGATATGAATAAACTACCAAACAGTACCTAGTATTAAAAGAAATTATTTATCACATACCAAGATGAAGTGTCTGTGTTGAATTCCAGCCAAAAGGAGCTAATTTTTCTTTTGAATTTGAACAACAACTCTTTAGATAATGTTGTAGGGTTCCTATACTTGAATTCATACGAAATTCACAAGATTGTGTGCTGCCCAAATTCCATACATATACTCCTATATATATATATACTTGATACCAAAACATTCAACTTAATTGAAATTCTAATTAGTCAATTTACATAAATACCCCCATACAATACCTTAAATTACGATAACACTTATGTTAGGCACGTTTACAATTATCACAAAATTTCAAGTTCCCAAAATGAGTATAAAACATATTATAGTAATGTATGGATATGTAAATCATGGTCTAGTGTCTTAGGGGTGTTACATCTTTGTATTACATGAACAATTTAAAAAAAAATATTTTCAATGTTTTTTTATTTTCAATATGTAAAATGCAATGAACAACAGTTCTATCATCTATATTTGGTGTTCTTTTGTTTTTATATGTGAAATAATTATATCTTAATATAGAAATTGAAAAAACAATGAAGGCAAGATATGAGAAATTTCTGAGTGAATTTCATTGAAATGGAACCAGTTATTGAATCTAATACAAAATGGCAAAGCTGTAAATAATCTAATGAGTTAACTAACTTGTAACTAACTTTGCGCACCTATAAAAATTCTAGAAGCATCTATGAATGGAATATTATGCTATGACATGAAAAATATAACTGGAATTAAAAATGTAAAATGTATAATTTGCTACCATGTGGGCTCTCTATTTGATGTTGCGTTAGAAATAGTTACTGTGACCTGGTCCTTAACTTTGTTCTGATCACTATTATGATTTTCAACACCCCCCTCAAGTTGGAGGGAGGAGAGACGAGACCAACTTGCCTAGAAGCGTATGGTGTGAGGGGCCAGATAAAGGCTTGTTGAGGAGTTCGACAAGCTGAGATGGAGAAGGAACATAGGAAAGAGAGATCAAACCAACAAGAATTTGCTGTCCAACAAAATGACAGTCAAGTTCTACAGGTTTCGTTCGTTCATGGAAAATGGGGTTCTTGGCTATGTGTATAGCTTTCTGGCTATAAGAATGAACATGAATGGGAGTGTTAGAGGAACTCCCAAATCATTAAGAAGACAATTAATCCATGTTAATTCAGCTACTATGCGTCGCATGGAACAATATTCAGCTTCTGCAGTTGACAATGAAACAGAGTGTTGTTTCTTGGATTTCAAAGAGATGGGAGAACCACCGAAAATAATATAAAAACCACTGACGGACCTTCGTGAATCAACACAGGATCCCCAATCTGCGTCATAATAAGCAAGGAGAGAAACAGAAGGGTCTGCAATAAAGAATAGACCTTGACCAGTATTCATGCGAAGGCATCAAACTATACGTAAAACAACAGCGAAGTGGGGAAGACGAGGCTCTTGCATGAAGTGAGATAAGTGTTGGACAACATAGGAGAGATCAATTATAGTATGAGTAAGGTAATTGAGCTTACCCATTAGACGACGATATGCAGTAGGATATGTAATGAAATCACTGGAATGAGCTGAAATCTTAATAGAAGGATCCAATGGTGAAGAGACAAAAGGTAGGTGTTCACAATCAAACTCAGATAGTAGTTCGAGAGTGAATTTTTGTTGAGTGACAATCAAGCCTTGAGTTTCCCTGAATATTTCAAGACCAAAGAAGTAGTGCAAAAATCCCAAATCTTTGACCTTAAATTCATCATCAAGGAACAACTTCAACTGAGTGATGGTGGCAGCATCGTCACCTATGATAATGATATCATCCACATAAATACGATGCAGTGAGAAGACCATCTGAATTCTTGAAAAATAGATAGTAATCTTGGGTGAAGGAATGAATCATTTGAATTGTAAAGCAACTGACAATCTCGCCAACCATTGTCGAGAATCCTGAAGCAAATCATAAAGAGATTTTTTAAGTCGACATACATGAGATAGACCAGGTGCATCCAAACCTGCAGGAAATTTCATGTATACCTCTTCATTGAGGTCTTCAAGGAGAAAAGCATCGTTCACGTCCAGTTGATAAAGAGGCCATTCCTTCTTAGTAGCAATGGCTAAAATACAATGAATTGTTTTCATCTTTACAACAGGTGAATATGTCTCAATAAATCAATACCAGCTCCCTTTGAATGTCACCACGAACCACAAGTCAAGCCTTAAGTCTTTCAATGCTTCCATCAGATCTATGTTTCACCTTATAACCCCATTTATAGGGTAGAGCCCGCTTACCTTTAGGTAACTTAATGACATCCAAGTTCCATTGGCAATTAAAGCCTTGATCTAATAATCCATAGCCGCCTACCAACCTGGGTGCAAAGCAGCATGTGCATAGCCAGTAGGTTCAACAATGGAGGAAAGGAAGTGACTACTTGTTGGTTAACAAAGAATAAAGCTGCGAAAGGAAATATTTGTGGATTTATGGGAGAAAATAAACAAAAAGAAGTAACACCAGTGATGTGAACATTATTGCAGTAATAATCATGCAAATAAGTAGGGTGTTTGTGAGTTCTAGAGGATCTTATATGTGAATTTATGGTCATAGGAGGAGAAACATGTTGAATGGAACTAGTTGGTGAATTAGGTTCACGGAAGGGGGAACTAGGAGATCAATATGGTCAGGCTGATTTGGATGGATATGGTAACAGATTCTTGAAGTGGAGTAGGAGGAGCAAAAGGAGGTTCATAAACGTGAAGAGGGGGAAAAGAGGAAAATATAGGAGGGCAAGAGGAATTGGATTTAAAGGGGAAAATAGATTCATGAAAATGGACATCCCTTGATACAAATATCCTTTAGAATCAAAATACAAAAGTTTGTATCCTTTTTTTCCAGGAGGATACCCAAGAAAACACAAGGAACAACTCTTGTGAAAACTTTGATCTATTTTGAGTTGAAGTAGATGCATAACAAAGACAACCAAAAGTCTTAAGGAAGTGATATTTAAGTGGAGAACCAAACAACACCTCATGAGGAGTTTTACCATTTAGAACTCTAGAGGAGAAACTGTTAATTAAGAATGTAGCAGTGAGAAGACACTTTTCCCAATAGGATATAGGAACATTCGATTGAAACAACAATGCTCTAGAGGTTTCTAAAAGATGTCTATGTTTTCTTTCGACAATTAAATTTTGTTGTGGAGTGGAAATGCAAGATGTTTGATGTAAAATACCATGAGAAACGAGAAATTCAGAGTCAATAGTTCCTTTACCCAATTCAAGAGCATTGTCAGATCTGATGGATTTCACTTTGTTGTTAAACTGTCTTTGGACCATGTAAATAAATTATTTCAACATTGGGAAAGCATTAAATTTGGTAGTCAAAAGGTAGGTCCAAGTAGCTTTACTATAATCATCTACTACAGTGAGAAAATACTTGTAACCATTGTAAGTTGAATTTTTATAGGGTCCCAATGTGTCAATGTGAATTAATTCGAAAATTGTGTTGCTTTTGATAACACTAATAGGAAAAGGTAATTTGGTTTCTCTAGCGAGTGGCCAAACATCACAAGCATAATCAAAATCAGATTTAAATAAACTAGACAATTTGTTCATTGATGAAACAAGGAGATGTCCCAACCTTACATGCCATAAGTGAAAAACAAAACTATCTTTACTCGATAATGAATTACAAGAGGGAAAACTATGACTAGAAAAGGAAACTTCAGCTTTGTTGGAGACTTTGAGACTTGATGCGAGAAGGGAACAATTGATAAAGACCACTCTTAGCTTCACCAAGAACCAGAGGTCTCTTCATTGAAGGGGCCTGCAAAGCACATTTAGTGAATGAGAAACTGATGAAACATCTTAATTGAATGCACATCTTATGCACAGATAGAAGATTTAATATGAATGAAGGAATATAAAGAACATCATGAATAAAAATATCAGGAAAAATATGAACAACTCCTGAATAAGTTACTCTCACATTAGAGGAATTGGGTAAGGTAACATTGATAGGTTGAGGGAGAGATTTAAGAGCATGAAACATGTTTGAATCAGAACACATATGTTGAGAAGGAACAGAATCTAAAATCCAGGGTTTAGAGTTGAATGAAAGTAAACATGTCACAGAAGAGTTACCAGCATAAGCAGCCATTGCACTTTGGTAAATAGGGCTGGCATCTGGTTGAGTGACCTTAGCCTGATTCAAGAGATGAACCTGTTCGCGAGTCAATGATTTGCAGAAATGACTGCAAAATTAGGAGGAGAGCTGGGAAAGCAAGGTAAATTAGATGGTAGCACTAGATTTCTCCTAATTATATTTGGATCCGTCCTCTTGCTCTTTGTGAACTCGAAATCACTGGAAAAACCGATGATTCCATAACACTTGTCAACATAATGTCCCAGTTTCATGCAATAGGAAGAAATCAAAGATGAATTACCCTTTTTACTTTTGTATTCAGGTGTCTGAGACTTGTTCCCCTGTCTAGGATATTAAGGTGGTGCATTCCTATCAGCCACCAAATAAGATGAATGGTTTCCTGCAGGGTAAGAAGAAATAGATATCTCGCTTTGTTTCTCGTCTTGGATGAGAAGAGAGTAAGCAAGACTAACATATGGTAAGGGAGAAATCATCAAGATGTTGCTAATTACTGCAACATAGGCCTCACTCAATCCTATAATAAACTGAATGAGCTTTTCATCTTGTTGTGCCTTCACCATATTATCCTTTCCACCACAATCACAAGTTCATGAACAAATGCCCTTTGTGTTCAAGGTATCAAGTTCATCCTATAACCCCTTGATTTTGGTATAGTAAGCTGCAATGTTGAGTGATCCTTGATATAAGTCACTCATCTCTTTTTGCAGGTGAAAGAGATGGGCTCCATTTGATTGTACAAACCTGATTTTGAGATCATTCCAGAGTTCCTCAGCTGTCTTGAAGTAGAGTCACTATCAGCAACATGTCTCTAGAGAGTGAATTCAACAATCAGCTGGTGACCATGTCGTTGCACCTGTTCCATGACTGTAGATCTGGACTGCTCGGAACAGGAGTCTTGCAACTTCTATTAGTGAATCCCAACTTGTTCTTAGCTGAGCAAGCAATGAGAATGGACCTTCTCCATCCTCCATAGCCCTTCCCTTCAAAAATGGAGTTCACCAAGGACATTCCTGGTGAATCAGATTGATGAAGGAAATAGGGACTATTTTGATCCATAATTTCGGATACAACAGAGGGAGAACTTGACTCAGTTGTAGAAGAATTTGTCATTGAAGATATGGAGAGTGTATAATCTTCAATGGTGCTATACCATATAGAAATTGAAAGAATAATGAAGGCAAGATATGGGAAATTTCTTAGTGTATTTCATTGAAATGGAACCAGCTATTTAATCTATTATAAAATGGCAAAGCTGCAAAATAATCTAAAGAGCTAACAAACATGTAACTAACTTTGTAAACCTATACAAATTCTAAATCATCTAAGAATGGAATATTATGATATATACAGGAAAAATAGAACTTTAATGAAAAATGTAAAATGTATAATTTACTATGGCATGGGCTCTCTATTTGACGTTTCGTTAGGAACAGTTACTGCGACCTGGTCATTAACTTTGTTGTGATCACCATTATGATTTTCAACACTTAACTAAAGCATTCTATATTAAAAATTGAAGTACTTCTTAAGACATACTTGAGTAATAATGCATTTGTGACTTGAGATTGTAAGTTTTGTGGTCTACATACTCAGTTTGTGAGCAGATGCATTATATTAGCAATCTCTTACTATATTTATAAATTGGAAAGAAGGACTCCCCAAATAGAGGCCTGGATAGGGGAAATTTCAGCCCATATTTAATAAAATGAGTCCATTTTGTCCATATTTAATGGCTTGGATCACTCATATTTTAATTGGTTAAATATGAGTTTCAAACTATTTTAAGAACCTCTACAAAATTAAATATAGTCAAAATGGGTTAACATTTGATCCATATTAGATCAATTATTTTTACTTTCACTCAAAATTCTTAATTGTGCTAAAAAAATATAAAATTAATACTAATTTTTCAAAAATTCAAATAATTTTAAAACTTAATTAGGTGTAGGTTGTTTGAAGGCTGGGCGGGAGCCCAGGGGAGGGGGTACTTTTTTTTGTGCAAAAACAGATTTTTTTTTGACAAATAATAAAAATTTCAGGGTAGGTTGGTGGAAAAGGGGTGCCCCGGGGGAGGGGGTAATTTTTTTTTTTT